>NW_015168069.1:772095-772973 GCF_001447785.1 Gekko japonicus
GCAGCGGCGGCCCCTACTCAAAAGCCTGGCAGAAGTGCTCCGTCTTGCAGGCTCTGCGGAACTGTAAAAGGTCCCGCAGAGCCCTGATCTCCTCCGGGAGCCCATTCCACCAGATAGGGGCCACCACCAAAAAGGACCTGGCCCTCGTGGTAGCTAGCCTGGCCTCTTTAGGGCCCGGGGTCACTAAACGGTAGCCTCGAGGTGACCGTCGCATGGATCACTATGGCCAGATCGTCACGGCTAAGGAAGGGGACCAACTGCCGCACCAGCCGAAGATGATAAAAGGCTGCTCTAGCTGTGGCCGCTACCTGGGCCTCCATCGTTAAGGTGGGGTCCAGGAGCACCCCCAAACTCCTAACCTCCGAAGCTGGCACCAAAGGAGCCGCATCGAAGGCCGGAAGTGGGAGCCCCAATCCCATACCACCACGACCCAGGCACAGGACCTCCGTCTTCGCCGGGTTCAACTTCAGCCGGCTCAGCCTGAGCCACCCAGTCACGGCCTGTAGCCACGGCCTGTATCTTCCATCCGGGAGCATGAGTAGCTGGCACGTGGGTTAGCTGAGGACACAAGCACTGGGGCTTGGGCTCGGGCATGGCTCAGAGATGCAAAGCGCCGTGCAGCAGGATAGGCCACCAATGTTCTATGGAGCTGAGCGCCTGCGTGGTGTCGTGGTTAAGAGAGGCGGACTCTAATCTGGAGAACCGGGCTTGATTCCGCACTCCTCCTTCACGGGAAGCCTGTTGGGTGACCTTCTTGGGCCAGTCACGGTTCTCTCAGAACCCTCTCAGCCCCTTCTACCTCACAAGCACTGTTCCCTCTAAGCCGAGTTAGTGTGAGCTAGCTCACAGTTTTTTAGCCTCTGGCTCACACATTTTTT
>NW_015168069.1:773005-778701 GCF_001447785.1 Gekko japonicus
GTCTTAGCTCAGGAAGGATGGCTCCGGAGCAAACTAATTTCTGCAGCAGCCAAATCGCTCACTCACAACTTTAATGCCGGTAGCTCACAGACTAGAATTTTTACTCACAAGACTCCACAGCTTAGAGGGAACATTGCTCATAAGCAGTGTTCCCTCTAAGCCGAGTTAGTGTGAGCTAGCTGACCATTTTTTTTTTAGCCTCCGGCTCCCAGATTTTTGCCTCGGCTCGGGAAGGAGGGCTCCAGAGCAAACTAATTTACGCGGCGGCCAAATTGCTCACTCACAACTTCGATGCCGGTAGCTCACAAAGTAGAATTTTTGCTACTCCACATCTTAGAGGGAGCATTGCTCACAAGGTGCCTGCTGTGGGGAGAGGAAGGGAAGGCGATTGTCAGCCGCTCTGAGACGCCTTTGGGTCGAGAAAAGTGGGGTATAAAAACCAGCACTTCTGTTTTTCTTCATCTCACCTCATACAACAGCAGTGATTCTGGACTGAGGAGAAAGGTCCTGAAAGGGAGGTACAACGATCCTGTCTGAAGGACCCGAAAACTGGACTCCCTTTTTTAAAAAAATGGCACACACTCAGCCTCAACTCCCGCAAAACCGCATTATGTTTAATCGGTTGCCCTACTACATACCAATGAAGGGAAAAACCTTGGGATCGCGTCATAAACTGCTATGCAAATGATGCTATTTGTAAGTATTAACATAATTTAGTGCTTAGAGTCATATTCTCGCTTCTCATAACTCTACCGAAATGGAGAGACTTTTGCCATGTACTCCTAGCCTGCAGGAGAGTCTTTCATCACGGAGTTGGATTTCCTTAATAACCTGCCAGCATATGTTTTGGTACGTAGCAGCTTAAGCCAATGACACAATGTCTTCATTATCCAAAGGAGCAGGTCTCCGCACCGTAATAGCATGCCGATGCTCATAAACTAATGCTTTGATGTCTACATGGGGGGGGAGGCGTTAACGAGAGTGTTCGGTAACAAAGGAGGGTTTTAATCCTCTGTACTTTGTGGCAGTTGTCGATGGAGACCGGGCCCGTTCGCTTCTCTAGATATACTTGCAAAAAGGAGATTTTAAAAAAAGAATCAGTCGTGTCGTTTGTGCTCCTTTCCCTCGCTCTGTGCGTTGCAATGGGCTCTTGGTCAAGAAATGCCAGTGGGCCACGGACAGGTGACTCTGTTTCACTAACAGCATAAGACAAAAGGGCCAGGCATTACCTTCGAGGACTCTTATCACATAAGAACATAAGAACATAAGAGAAGCCAATGCTGGATCAGGCCAATGGCCCATCCAGTCCAACACTCTGTATCACACAGTGGCCAGAAATACCAGGGGCCATCAGGAGGTCCACCAGTGGGGCCAGGACATTAGAAGCCCTCCCACTGTTGACCCCCTCAAGCACCAAGATGACAGAGCATCACTTGCCCCAGAGTCCCTATCTATACCTTGTGGCTAATAGCCACTGATGGACCTCTGCTCCATATGCTTATCTAATTCCCTCTTGAAGCCGTCCATGCTTGTAGCCGCCACCACTTCCTGTGGCATTGAATTCCATGTGTTAATCACTCTTTGGGTGAAGAAGTACTTCCTTTTATCCGTTCTAACCCGACCGCTCAGCAGTTTCATGGAGTGCCCAGGAGTTCTTGTATTGTGAGAAAGGGAGAAAAGTACCTCTTTCTCTACCTGCTCTTTCCCATGCATAATCTTATAAACCTCACCTTGTCCTGCAACCTAAGACCTCTGCAATTCAGGCACTGGTTTAAGGCAGGGGTCCCCGACGCGGTGCCCACAGGCAGGAGGGCACCCACCAACACCTTTCCTGGTGCCCACCAACTGGTTTTAGAAAGTGGGTGGGGCTTCCCCCGGCAAGGCTCCCGATTGGCCAGGCAGCTGCCACCACAGCACAAGCATGTTCACAGTGCGACTGAAGGCAAGCTGTGGCAGCCGTTTTGTGGCTGGCTCTGCCTCCTGCGGTGGCCATTTTGTGGCATCTATTTTGTGGCCGTGGCTGTGCCCACCATGTTGGGTCAGAATCCCAGAGGTTCCCGCAAACCCAAAAAGGTTGGGGACCCCGAGTTTAAGGAGTATTTCTCATTAACGTCTAGGGTTGCCATTCCCCCGGTGAGGCCAGGGGAGTCCCCCAATTTCCGGGGCCCCGACCCACCATTACCCGGCTGACAGGTGGGGGAAGCCCCACCCCTGAGAACCCCCCTTGGTGCCGGTGCGATGATGTCATCCGGGAGTGGCATCACTGTGTTTCCGATGTCGAGGATGACGCTCTAGGTATTGGGCGAAACTCTATGGTTATGAGGCCCAAAACACCAACAGCACATATACAACCTGTGTTGCGCCAGCTGCACTGGCTTCCAGTGGAGTACCGAGTCAAACTTAAGGTTTTGGTGTTGACCTTTAAGGTCTTGAGCGGTTTGGGACCGACATATCTGCGGGACTGTCTCCTCCGGCATGTACCCGGGAGAACGTTACACTCCTTGGGATAGCAATCTGCTGGTGATCCCTGGCCCCAAAGACATCCGGCTGTCCTCGACCAGGGCCAGGGCCTTCTCGGTCCTGGCCCCGACCTGGTGGAACTCTCTGCCAAACACCATCAGAGCCCTGCGGGACTGTGTGCAATTCCGCAGGGCCTGTAAGGCAGAGATGTTCCGCCAGGCTTTTGGTTGAGGGAGGCAACGGTTTCCATCCCAGCTCACACCCCTTTCCACTCCTCCTACTCTCCTTCGCATCAGACCGCTCTGCTCCTCCTCCCCCGTACCCACGAGGTGGTCGCAGTCTGGAACTGGGAAGGAACTGTAGATCAGACCGCTCTGCTCCTCCTTCTCCCAGTCTGGAACTGGGAAGGAACTGTGATTTTCGCCACTTCGTCTTTTTAGATTGCTGTATTAAGTACTATTTATGTATCTATTTTTATGGTTTATGGTGTAGTGGTTAAGAGCAGCGGACTCTAATCCAGAGAACCAGTTTGATTCCCCACTTCTCCACATGTAGCCAGCTGGGTGACCTTGGGTCAGTCACAGTTCTCAAAAGAGCTCTCTCAGCGCCAGATACCTCACAAGGTGTCTGTTATGGGGAGAGGAAGGGAAAGGAGATGGTAAGCTGCTCTGAGACTCCGAGTGAAGGTGGGATATAAATCCAATTTTCTCCTCCTCCTCCTCCTCTTCTTCTTCGTCTGTTATATGTTGTATATCACCCAGAGCCCTGCAGTAGCAGGGACTGGGTGATTCATAAGTTCAAAAAACAAAACAAGAACTAGCTGCTGGGCCTTAACTTCAGTCATTCCGTATACCCCAAAACACTTCAAATGTCTAAAGCAGGGGGTGTCAAACATATGGCCCGTGGGCCAGAAAAGGCCCACCCAGGGCTCTTATCCTGCCCGCGAGCAACTAATTACCTTTATTGCCAGATGACAAGAGGCTGTGCATTTTGTCCCTGTGCTAATGAGTAATGTGTAGTGGAAATGGGTGGGTGGGCATCAGGGAGATACTTTAAGGAAATACTGTAAGGGAGTTAATGTTTTAAGCGTGTTTGTTTTTTGAGTAAAAAAGAATATCGTTAATAGAGTTTACCTGCGTCCTTTATGAAGTTTATATCTCCAGTTTTTTTCATGGCACGCAGGGCCCGGACCCGACAGAGTAACATTTGTTCCAAATCTGGCCCAGTAACAAATAAATTTGACACCTCTAGTCTAAAGGTTTCCACAGCTGATTTCAGTGGTTCTGTCAGCTCAGAGCACGAGACCATTCTGCACACAATGCAACATGGCAGGAAAGCACATGGAAACACTTGCAACCTCATCTGACTGGGTTTAAACAGGTACTGGAGTACACATTTGCTGATCGAAGAGTTCCTTTTAAATATACAGATCAGCCACTTTTGCCTTTTTTTCTAATGATTTACTTTTTAAAAAACACTGCTGATTTCTATAGAGCTACAGCAAGGGTAAATCTTGGCTCTGGCTTCATTAAATGTCAGTTTAACATCAATTAACACGATGATTGAAATTAAACACTTACATGCCAGTTAACCAAAAATAAAACCAAGAAATGTGTATCTACATTCAACTGAAGGATGCTTGTCGGCCTGCACACACAAATACTGTTTGGTGTAGTGCTTAGGAGTGCAAACTCTAATCTGGGAGAACCGGCTTTGATTTCCCACTCCTTCACATGCAGCTGCTGGTGTAACCTTGGGTCAATCATAAGTTCTTTCAGAGGTGTTCTCTCAAGGGCAGTTCTTGAGAGAGCTCTCTCAGCCCCACCTACCTCACAGGGTGTCTGTTTGGGGGGAGGGGAAGGAGATTGCAAGCCGCTCTGAGACTCCTTCAGGAAGTGAAGGCCAGGGTATAAATCCAATCTCTTCTTCTTCTCTTCTTCACTGTACTTGGGCACAGATTTGGATAGCATTTCCTGTGCCTTCAATGCTCTCTGCATTTAAAATTTGCCAAATCCAGAGGGCTGCCACCAGGAGAATATAAGCATTCCAGACCAGTGGTTTTTCTAGGTACAGATCTCCAGTCTGTCCATAAAATTCCCTGTACGCAGTGGTCTCTCCATTGATTTTAATACAGCAGAGATATTTGTCCTCTTTGTATACTACCCTGCACATCACTCAGTCTGTACGGCACAGCCAAATCAACACAACAGGGCCATCGATGACTCTCATTCTGGGTTCTGCAGATCCAGGGAGCTCACAGGTTTGCAGAAAAATCCAATTTAAGGGAAGCCAAAGCCAGAATTGGGGAGGGGCAGGGGCAGCTGAAGCCAGTGGTGGGGGGAGAAAAGGATTTCTTCCTTCCCCATGAATTCTTGCTAAATCATATAGTGCTCTCCATTGGTGAAAAATATCCATGTCCTTTGCACACACAGATTGGGAGTCTCAGACAGAGAGAACCTGCACACCCCAAAGGTCCCCAGATCTGTGAATCAGGGCGGTAACATTTTTTCGCCTCGCTCATCTTTGCTCCTCAGTTGCTTCCATTTAAGGACTTATCTTCTCTTTTACCAGAGCCTGCACGATGCATACTGAGCAGCACCAAAAACTGTACCAAAAATTAGCCTAACGTAAATTTGGTTTTCAGATTATTTTGGGCCAAAAAGGGTCAGTATCCAGGAGAGAAAGCGCCTCCACTCCGGGTGATTAAGAGCCAGATTCATTTCACGAAAGCCAGAGGAATTTTACCCAAGCGACTGCAGCACCCCAGTTCTACACAAGGTGGAGTTAGCCTAATGGAAATACATCCCACGGAAACCGTCTGTAGTGCGCCGGCAGCTTCCCATCCAGACAGCCCTTTTTAAAATACGGCAAGGCCTCTGTGCAGCAGTTGGGGCTGGCTTGAAGGAATATCACGCAAGAAAAACATGCTTCCATTCAGAAATCAGATCGGCAGGAAGGAAAAGCGTGCGTGGCTTTGGAAAGCTGAGCAATGACTTATTTTACGTACTTACGCTTTCTTCTCCGTCCTGCCCCAAGATTTAGAAAAATGGGTTTCGATATGTTGTTATTCTTAATTATTACAAAGATCAGCCAAAACTATCATTCTACAGATCAAAGAACAAGCAGCGACTTGGTCCGGCCTAATTTTTCTCCCTAAATTGCCCTGTGTCAAAGGGGGGAAATTTATTAAAAGCCAGTTACCAGTCAAAAGTTAGTACCCTCGGGCACAAGGGAAA
>NW_015168069.1:778724-784415 GCF_001447785.1 Gekko japonicus
AAGAGTTGCTTTTGGCCTTTCAAGCCACGAGGGACTGGACCCGGGAGGGAATCCTGCCTCTTTTACCCAAGTCTACTAATATCCTTTGGCAAAGTCTCCCTCCATGTTCCATTAGCTTCTGAGGGTACTATGCCAATCAGAAGAAGAAAAGGAGGAGGAGGAGGGGGAGGAGGAGGAGGAGGAAGAAGAGGAGGAGGAGGAGGAGATTGGATTTATAACCCGCCCTTCACTCGGAGTCTCAGAGCGGCTTACAAACTCCTTTCCCTCCCCGTCCCCACAACAGACACCCTGTGAGGTAGGTGGGGCTGAGAGAGCTTTTTCCAGAACTGTCCTTGAGAGAACAGCTCTGACAGAACTTGTGACTGACCCAAGGTCACCCAGCAGCTGCAAGTGGAGGAGTGGGGAATCAAACCCGGTCCTCCCAGATTAGAGTCCACGCACTTAACCACCACCACCCCAAACCTGGAGGGGCCTGCCCCACTCATTCCACAGAAGCATTTGTGGGTTTGTAAAAACCTGCCAAGGGCTTGTGAAAACCTGCCAAGCAGTAGGGTTGCCCAGGCCCGTTGGAAATGTCGGTGGGGGATGGGGTGGCCTTCCAGGAGTCGTAAGATCAGCCTCAAACCATAGAGTTTTGCCCAAAAACCAGAACGTTGCCCAGGGCCGGCTCCAGCTTATTTTGCACCCTAGGCGAGGATCCCTTCTGCCCCCCCCCCCGTGCGCCCACCAATTTTCAAATATAAATGCATTTTAGGAAGAATGAAAAACACAAATAATCAAGAAACTCCCAGAGTATGAGGCGGGGGCAGTTTGGGGCCCCTAAGGGCCATCCTGCTCTAGGCGACCGCCTAGTTCGCCTAGTGAGTGAGCCGGCCCTGACGTTGCCCCCCAATGTTACCGACATGCCTATGTCACTTCTAGGTGACGTAGGGACGTCACGTTTATTTCCAGCTACATTGCTGTTTTTTTGGGGGGGCAAAACCAGGGAATCCCCTGCCCCCAACTGGGGAACGGCAACCCCACCGAGCACTTGGGGGCTGAAGGGGGTATATCTTGTTCTGCATCCCTGCTCCTTGCTGTATTATTGTCCTCGTATTTCATGTCAATTGCCACGTATCAAGGAATTTCATTGTTATTACTATGATGTCGTTAGGCTTTTTTTTTTTTTAATCTTGAAGGGTGGCTGCCAATACAAAAATAAACAAACTTAAAAAGCACACCTAATATTAAAACTAGGAGGCAGCAGATGACATTCGAAACATAGTAAGTCCAAAAAGGACACAGGGACTTACATGAGCCCATTTCTTCTGCCAGACCTCGGAGCTGTACCTCCGGTGCTCTTTCTGGACCCACGGGTAACATTTGAGGTGTGCAGTGACATCACAGTAGGCGGTGCCGTTCCCCCCAAAGTCGTTATCCACCTTGAAAATCCAGCGTTTCACTTCCGGGTAGTCGATGATCAGCTGACTTAGGACTTCAACCATCTGAGGCAAAAACCCCCCCCCAAACGTTTAGCTTTAAGGTTCATATTAATGTCATCCTACCTGTTTCCTTTCTTTTTTTCATCCGGTACATTGATATAACCAAATTCGTACCGAGAAAAATTTAACAGGTGAATAAACCAGTATTATGCCAGCCGTTCGGGGAACAATTCTCAATCGAAAAGGAAAAGCGAAGACGAAGAGAAGAAAAGGAGGCGACGAGACAAATCTAATCACCAGTAAGTACTCTGAATGTCTATTTCCCTCAGGCACCTCCTTCTCAAACAATGACAACATTTAATTTTAATTTTAGAAAGGGGAGACAATCACGACGGTACTAGATTCCCTTGCATCTTCCTCTTTCACACAGTACACGCTTCCATATGTAGTTTCAGAGAGCAGCCGTATTGATCCGCAGCAGAACAGCTAAATTCGTGTCCGTTAAGCACATTAGAGACCAACCGAATTTTCGGGGTTTGAGCTTTCGAGAGTCAAAACAGTCCCGAAAGCTCAGACCGCGAAAAGCCGGTTGGGTCTCTAGTGTGCTTACCGGACTCGAATCTAGCTTCCATATATGAAATCATAACAGTCACAATCCAAAACATGACCTGTTTCTAAGCCAAACCAAGGGAGCACGGAGGTAAGATCCACCCAACGAATTCTTGCATACTGATTACAGAGATGCATCTGACCTGTACTACCTGCTTTTCAGCTAGATACAAAAAGGCCATTTTATGCACTCTCTTGTGGATTTCTGGCTTGTGGGTTTTGAAATGTAACCTTGAAAAGAAAAAAAGGAGACTGGGCTAGGAGGCATTTGTTATAAGGGCAGTCCGCTGGACTTGGAAGACGGGGTATTTTTATTATTTGAGCCTCAATCGCAAATGGAATTATTATTTGTTTGCCCAGTGTCCTGTTATTTGTTGCTTTTGAAAGCCCAATAAATGGGTTTTCTGTTGACGACTCCCCTACAGAAAAGAAACGGATCGATAGTATTGTAAAGACCGTACCCGATGGAAAGAGTTACGAGCTATCTTTAAGTGAAAATTGAACTGTGCCTTAAATTATTGTCACCTCCCTTTGATTATTTAACGCCTCGCTTCAATATTTCATACGGAGCAAGAGGGCCAAGAAGCGAGGAGCAAAATAATAATAAAAAAAACCCAAGATCTGAAATGAAACGAATTGAAAGGGAAGCTAATGTGTAAGGTGGATCATGGTGTGCGATCTTGTAAAAACAGATGAAGTCGTTTTCAAGCCAGTGGCTTAGACCCCCGTCTACACTGTGGGTTGCTAGTATTTTGTGCAGCTGTGGTTAACGTTGGGTGCAGCAGATCTACCTCTTGCAGATCACAGGGAGTGAACATTACGCCTAGCTCAGCTGAACATTTTTGGCCCCGTTAACACTAATTACACAAATGCTTTCATTTTCCTGATTACACCAAACTCTTTCTCAGCAGGATCTCCACGTGCCGTTGTGCGAGTGGCCCCTTTTCGGGCATTCAGTGGACTAATTCCTACTTGATTTCCTCAATAGCGGCCTTTGTCCTTGTTCCTTGATCTCTCGCCTGGGGCCTGACCCTGCTCATCTCTCTAACTGATCCTGTATATATTAACCCCTGAACTTCATTTTAAGATAAGCCATTCATTAAAACTTCATTTTAAGATTAGCCCTAATACCAAAGTGCTTTCTGAGGCATTTTCAGTTAGATTCCGTTCCAGTAGCACCTTAGAGCAGGGGTGTCGAACTCATAAATGAGACCTTGTTGGGCCGGGCCGTGTGTGTCATAAAATGTAATGCCAGGTAGCGGAGAGATAAACTTTATAAAGGACACAAACACAAAGGGTTTTTTTTAACTTAATGCTTAAAACATCAGCACTCTTGCAATATTTTGTTTTTTTAACAGTGTCTGGTAACTGACACCTCTTGCTCTGAATTATTGCATCAAAATATCTGTCCTGTTGCAATCTTGAGTATGCTGTTCAGGTGCGTATCTGTAAGCTGCAAACCTATGATGACGCAGCAGCAGCAGAACTGGAAGAAGAAGCAGAAGACAGCCAGTTCCACTGCAGGCCTGATAGAAGCCCTCCGGGGGCCTGATCCGGCCCCTGGGGCCGCATGTTTGACACCTCTGCCTTAGAGACAAACAAGATTTTTTTGGGGTATGAGTTTTTGAATGTCAAAGCTCCCTTTGTTGGATGCAAGTATCTGACAAAGGGAGCATTGACCCGCAAAAGCTCCAAAAAATCTTGGTGTCTGGGGTGCTACCCGGTTCAAATCTAGCTGTCCTACTGTGGACCAACATGGCTACCCTCTGAAATTAGGTATTTTCAGTATCTAAAATATAGACTAGATGTAAGAGAGGCAGTAAATAGCTGGTATGAACAAGGCTTTCGTTGGTTTTCTTTTTCTGATTATTGATGGTGCTTTGGGGAGGGGGGAATCCACCACCTGGAATGTGCAAAAGGTTCCGTTTGCATTGACTGCATCGACACCTTGTTGGATATTATTGTGCTGCTGTTGCAACCGAACTGGCTTGTCCACTCGGAGCCACACAGGAAAATCCGGTTGCAAACAATGGCCATAGTGGTGCAACAAGAACACAATAGCCAACAATGTGCAAACACAGCATTCTGCTGTTTACAAAGCAAGAGCAACCAGCAAAATGATCCAGGGACTGTTTTCAAAACCCACAGCATTAAGCAATCCAAGAACAACTGCAACCACCCAAACTCACTGTGTGCTGACCGCAAGCACACACCCGTCAGCTCTTGCCCACAGAAGATATAAATCAGGGTCCAGACTTCAAAATGCAATACTAACAGATGGATGTTTCCTGATGTCACAAACTATTTGTTTCCAAGGAGCTACGTGGCCTGATTTGAAGTGGAAATGGTTGCAGCTTGGGTAAAGTTGACGTGAGCCAGGTTCTAAAGAAATTTACTTTGCTGCTACAAACATTCCAGAGGGGCTTCAACACAGGGAAGCGACACACAGGAGAGCCAGTTTGGTGTCGTGGTTGAGTGCGCGGACTCTAATCTGGGAGAACCGGGTTTGATTCCCCACTCCTCCTCCACCTGCAGCTGGCTGGATGACCTTGGGCAAGCCATAGTTCTGGCACAGCTGTTCTTGAAAAAGAGCATTTTCTCTCAGAGCTCTCTCAGCCCCACCTACCTCACAGGGTGTCTGTTGTGGGGAGGGGAAGGGAAAGGAGTTTGTAAGCCGCTCTGAGACACCTTTGGGTAGTGAAGGGCGGGGTATAAATCCAATCTCTTCTTCTTCTTCTATCTACCTACCTTCCTATCAATCTATCTACCTATCAATCTATCTACCTATCGTCCGTCCGTCCATCGATCCATCCATCTATCTATCCATCCCGCCATCGGGACACCCTCCACCCCCACACCGCCGTCAGGACTCCCAGTGCCGCCATAAGACTCCTCCCCGGGTCCTCCGCTGCTTACCTGGAGCCCGGCGGGTACCAAGAAAGAACAGCCGAGGACAACAGCTTCAGCCGGAGAAACGCCACCACCGCCCTGCATGCTCTCCCTGAGTGGCGGCAGCAGCAGAGCTGGCAGGAGCACACCCGCCCGTGCCAAATCGACGCCTGGACATCCGAGCCCGGCGGCCTAAACGGAGCCACCCGGTGACCCCCTGCCCCGATCCGGAAGGAGTAGCGGGGACCACAGCCTGTTCTGGGGGGCGGTGTTCTCAATTATGTAGGGGGGAGGGGCCAGGAGGGAGGGAGGAAAGGATGAGCACAAGGAACACTGGGGGGAGTGGGGAAGGGACAAAAGCAGGGCAGCAACAGGGGGTCAGGGATGACGACCTGGATTGGACAGAGCTGTGCCCAGAGAGAATCGGACAGCTATCCATCCAGAAGGAGCGGGTCGGCAGGGGCCACCGCCCCTCCGCCGTTCAAGTGTCTGAGGCCCCTGCTGCCCTGGGAGGCGGGACACCAAGGTGGCGGAGCGGGCAGAGTTGGAGGAGTCCAGCAGCAGCAGCGAGAGGGAGTTGTCCGGATCATATGACTATCTATCTATCTATCTATCTATCTATCTATCTATCTATCTATCTATCTATCTATCTATCTATCTATCTATCTATCTATCTATCTATCTATCTATCATCTATCTAGATCTATCTATCTATCTATCTATCTATCTATCTATCTATCTATCTATCTATCTATCTATCTATCTATCTATC
>NW_015168069.1:784602-812989 GCF_001447785.1 Gekko japonicus
TCTATCTTATCTATCTATCTATCTATCATCTATCTATCTATCTAGATCTATCAATCATCTATCTATCTATCCATCATCTATCTATCCATCATCTATCAATCGTCTATCAATCAATCATCTATCTATCCATCATCTATCTATCTATCCATCATCAATCCATCTATCCATCATCAATCCATCTATCCATCTATCCATCCATCTATCATCTATCTATCTAATTTATACCCCACCACTTCCTGGACAAGCGAGGCTCAGGGTGGCTTAGAACAAGTAATGGGATGCTCCCTCCCAAGTAATGGGATGCTCCCTGTGTTGTGGCTGGCTCAGCTCCCGAGAGGAACTTTGGCTATGCCCCACATCTATATTTCCTCCCTTTGCAATTCTGCAGCATTTGCATTTGGTGCTCCAACGAAGCCTTTGGCTCAAATGTGCTCACACTCAGGATCCGTTCCTGGGGTCATCCCCACCTTTAGCTTTTGCCTTGCCAACTGGGCTTATCCTTCGCTGACAGAACTGGGCTGTTTTCAACTTCTTGAGCCGTGGGGCCCCTCCCGCCCTGGTCTACAGCTTGGCCCGCCTTCACGAGAGAACTCACCAAGACGTTTTCTGCGGGGACGGCTGTCCCCGCGCCTGCACCTGTATTCCTCTGCCGCTTTCCCCCGTTTCCACAAATGTTTTTGCAGTCCCAGGAGCAAATACGCAGCTTGTCCCCTCTTGGTCCGCAGCGCTGGACTTCTCTGGTTCCAGGAATTCCCATGCTGCGCCACAAGAGGGGGAAAACTGTGTTTTCGCTACTGGGACTGCAAAAACATTTGCAGAAACGAGGGAAAGTGGCGGAGGAATGCAGGTGCGGGTGCGGGGAGAGCAGTCCCTGCAGAAAATGTCTAGGCATCAGCGAGGAGAGGGGAGGGGGTTGGAATACCAACGTCCTCCTCTCCACTGATCAGTGCTCTGAGCGGATCAGCTACAATACCCCTGGCCAGGGGTCATTTCCTGCGGGAGCGCATGGGAGCGGAGCTCCGGCAGTCAGGAGCCCAGGGGGTGGGCACATGTAGCAAGCCCCGCCCCCTGCTCCCAGCAGCCCTCAGTCAGGCCACAAGGAGCAAGAAGCAGCCAGGTAAGTTGCAGAGCTCCCCCCCCAGCCCACCTTCAGGTACAAGCTCTCCCTCCTCTGCGAGGGCAGATCTGCACGTCCCCCCCCCCCTCCAATAGCTAGCAATCCAAAACAGTCCAGTGGAGCCTGAGAGGTGGGTGTTGCCTTCTGACACACTTCCGGTGATGTCAGGGGGTGTGGCACATGCAGACAAGTTATGCTAATTAGTTATGCTAATGAGCTCCTGCACCTCTTTCTCTAGGAAATGACCCCTGCCCCTAGCCTGCTTCTGGGCCGTCTGGGATGCCACACCCCCTTGGCCATTCCCACCCCTCCCAGACAACCCAGAAGTCCCAGGGGCAGGAGGAAAGCTCTCATTGGCCTGGGCAAAGTCCAAGCTCCCTTCGTCAGATACAAGTTGGAATGGAGATCCCCCGAGTCTTTATATCCCAGTCGGAAGGTCGGGGGGGGGGCGTTGCAAAGAAAGGATTCGGGGAGCTCTGAATCCCGAAAGCTCCTACTCCAAAAATCTTGCTGGTTTCACTAAGGTGCTGCCGGACTCAAATCCAGACCAGCACAGCTACCCTTTGAAACAGGAAGGGCTGAACTCTCACTTGTTCTGCCTCAGTGAAAAGGAACGTATAACACTCAGCCTCCACTCAGAGAGAATTCCAGTCCCACTGAGGCCCATTTCTGAAATGGGGAGGGGCCAGGGAGAAACCGCTCTAAATGCTACTCTATGGGGGTAGCGGCCAGTGTTCCCTCTAAGCTGAGTTAGTATGAGCTAGCTCACAATTTTTTAGCCTCCAGCTCACACATTTTTGTCTTAGCACAGGAAGGATGGGGCTCCAGAGCAAACTAATTTATGCAGTAGCCAAATCACTCGCTCACAACTTTAATGCCAGTGGCTCACAGAGTAGAATTTTTGCTCACAAGACTCCACGGCTTAGAGGGAACATTGGACTAGCGGCCCAACAGAAGCCGTTTGGGTAAAGCCGCTCCGGGTTCGATTTGGGCGGTTCCTGCCACACCAGCACAGCCTCTCTTCCCCCACTGTCAACGCTGACGTCATGCCCAACTGGCTCAAGGCGAGCCCTTCACAAAACCGCTTTGCTGTAGGGGGCCGCCTCCGTACTCTTGAGCCTGCCCTGGCGGGGAGGGCGGGATATAAATTAAATAAATAAATAAATACTATTGCATTTTGAGGGACTTCCCAAAAAGCAGTTCCTAGACGTGAACTGGTTTGGTGTAGTGGTTAGGAGCGCCGAGACAGCTTCAAGAGGGAATTAGATAAGCATATGGAGCCGAGGTCCATCAGTGGCTATTGGCCACAAGGTATAGATGAGACTCGGACTGTTGGGTGTGGTATAGGTCCAATCTCTTCTCCTCCTTCCACGCCAGCCCCACAATCAGAGTTATTGTGCAAACAGCTGTTGAAGCAAACCCTGTCAACTAGCTCCTGCCTAGCCAATCCTAAGCCCCGTTCACTTCAATGGCGCTTACCTCCCGGTAAAGGCAGGTGTCTAGTTGCAATGCTCCCTCTAAGCTGTGGAGTCTGGTGAGCAAAAATTCTACTTGGTGAGCTGCTGGCCTTAAAGCTGTGAGCGAGCGGTTTGGCTGCTGCATAGATTAGTCTGCTCCGGAGCCATCCCTCCTGAGCGAAGACAAAAATGTGTGCACCGGAGGCTAGAAAACTGTGAGCTAGCTCACACAAACCCAGCTCAGGGGGAACACTGTCTAGTTGCCAACCTCAAACCAGTCTAGTCTTGCTCCGTGCACCACAAGAAAGCCAGTGGGGTACAGAGACTTTTCGGAGTTCAGCCCCCATTTAGCCAAGCAGCATACCAGCCGAAGCTTTAGTACGTACTTCATAGGTTCTGGGGCTCACCCCCAGCAAGGAAAACGGGCTCCAGCCATCAAAGATGAATGAGAAAAATCAAACGCCTGGATGGTCTCTCTCCTGGGCCTCCCCCCCGGCTGGCAAACCTGGCGGTTCTGTCACCCCCCCTCCTTACTTGTTGCCTGTTGTAGATGTCATGTTGACCGGGAGGCATCGGCACACCGGCGGAGGCAAAGACCCTTTTGCTCCCCGACTTGGAGCTGTAGAGGAGAGCGACTTCCGGGTCAGGGCCCAAAATGGGCAGGTCCAACGCATCGGCCACTTCTAGGTCATCTTGACGCAGGAGCCCGCCCACGATGTAGGCCTCTTTGCCCCGGATGAGGTTGCGGATCCTTTGGAGAGTCTTGGGGCTGTACTTCAGGAAGGTGGCCAGAGCCATAGGTCGGCTCTGGGGAGAAAGCACATTAGTCTAGTTAAGAGTTGCCCTTTCTCTCTCTCTCTCTCTGTTCCACAAAGCTAATTTATAATGTTGCGCGTAATAAATACATTATTAATCGCAGGCTGGGTTATGACCTATCCTGTAGCGTAGCAGTTTAAATTGATAAAAGCTGTTGGGGTGAGGCTCCATAATCGCTCACATCTTTAGTGCGTCGGAAATGGGCTCGCTGGGAATAGAACTAATTACTACACATCTGTATTTATTTGATCCACGCGGAATTCTCCTTCTGTCACTCGGAAGAGAGGCTCGCGGCCTTTGGGTCGCGGTGATTCATCTCAACACGTCTGGCGCGGTTTGACTCGGCTGTGTCAGGCGAAAAGAAAATCAATACAAAAAATGGAAGTGGGGGGGGGGGACAAGCCCTCCTCCCCGTAGCGGGGCAAGGGGGCTGCTTTTCACCATATGGGCAGCAGCGTCATAAATGGGTTCTTTCCAAACACAACACTTTGATTTACAAAACAGCCTTTTCAAATCATATGTCACCCCCCAGGACACATGTTTGCATTAGACACAAGACTTTACGATGTTGATCGCCTAAGACAAGTGCAAGACGATCCCAGAGCTTTGGAGACCTCAGTCGGGGCTGCTTCACACATTACAGTGTCAGGGGAATGCTTGAAAGGCCAAACACAACCTGACCTGGCCGGATTTTGTCAGCTCTTGGAAGCTAAGCGGGGTCGGCAGTGGTTAGTATTTGTATGGGGGACTGCCAAGGAAGTCCAGGGTCGCTACACCGAGGCAGGCAATGGCTCAGTGGCAAACCTAAGTTTGCCTCAAACTTGGCAGCAAACCTAGGTTTGCTTCTATTCAATGTCTGCAATAAAGTAGATTACAAAATAGGGTTGGGACAGGAAGCAGATAGGTACATAGAAATGGATGCTTCTGTTAGAACATAAGAACATAAGAGATGCCAATGTTGGATCAGGCCAAAGGCCCATCCAGTCCAACACTCTGTGTCACACAGTGGCCAGAAATACCAGGTGCCATCAGGAGGTCCACCAGTGGGGCCAGGACATTAGAAGCCCTCCCACTGTTGACCCCCCCCCCAGCACCAAGAAGACAGAGCATCCCTTGCCCCAGAGTCCCTATCTATACCTTGTGGCTAATAGCCACTGATGGACCTCTGCTCCATATGCTTATCTAATTCCCTTTTGAAGCTGTCCATGCTTGTAGCCGCCACCACTTCCTGTGGCAGTGAATTCCATGTGTTCATCACTCTTTGGGTGAAGAAGTACTTCCTTTTATCCGTTCTAACCCGACCGCTCAGCAATTTCATGGAGTGCCCACGAGTTCTTGTATTGTGAGAAAGGGAGAAAAGTACCTCTTTCTCTACCTGCTCTATCCCAATATCAACATGGCTGCCCACATAAATAGAAATGGATGGAAAGAGAGAATGGCCAGTGAAGACCTGGAGGGATCTGGGGTTTTCTTACATTTCTAGGCCACATATGGGAATTTTACTTAACCAGATGAAAGCCCCTACAAACATCTCCTGCGCAAGGTCCCTTAGCATATCTGGGAGATGTCAGGAACCCAGAGGCAGCGTTGACCACCATGTGAACGACAGAGAGATACACCTGAAGAGGACAGGCATGGCGAAGGCTCACTGTTCCGACCGGGATCTCAAGAGCTACCTGAGGCTTGCTCACGGACTCTGACAAACCTGCTGGGATTTTGTTTTACACCACCTCCCCCAGGTCCTCATCACAATCTACTTTTGAAAGTCCTCTTCGCTTCAAAAGCAGTTTGCTGCTTGGCACGGGGGAGGCTCTGTTCGAGGCCAAAATGGCCGAAGCTCCTTTGGGCGCCCTGGTCTCTGAGGCTGAAGCCCAGGTTCATGCCGCCTTTGCAGCCTCTTAATGTGGAGGCCTCCGCCCAGATACTTGCAGTCAGGGGTTGTTTCATAGAAAAAGAGCTAGGGGAACTCATTAGCATAACTCATTAGCATATGCCACACCCCCTGACATCACCAGAAGTGTGTCATAAGGCCACACCCACCACTCAGTTAGTCTTAGTCTTAAAGGTTAGTCTTAAAGGTGCTATTTGAACTCTTGGACTATTTTGCAGCAACAGACTAACACAGCTACCTCGGGGAAGCTCCCAGATGGGGCTGGAAGTCCTTGCGGAGGCCACGTGGAGTGGCCTCGGCCTGGCAGAGGGGGAGGACGCCAACTTACCCTCCTGCTTCTTCCTCCTTCTGCAACAGAATGAGGCTGGAAGCAGGGGGCGGCCGGAAGAAGAAGGCGGGGCTAAGTCGTGTGCACCGCTCCCTGCACCTCACTCGGGGGAACTGCAATCCCCCCCGAATCGACCTCTGCTTGCAGTGGTTTAGCGGCTACTGCAATATTTCCCTTCGTGTCCTTGGGCCTGGAGAAGTTGCTCACTTCTGTGATCCACACCCTCACGTACACCTAAAGAGCGGTGCAGATTTAACTTCGGTGCAACCGTCTAGGTCTCTGTGACAAAGAATTGAGATCCTGAGCATGTGAGCTATGCAATATTGGGATCTGATCCTCCAAAAAATAGAATTTGCCTACTTTTAGGATGGCGAGAAGGCTCACTTGAGGGCGGTGGCAGGGCTGCCAAACTCCATGTAGCACCTGGAGGTCTCCTGCTATTACAATCGAGCTCCAGAAGAACAAACCCAGGCTTTCGATTAGGAGCCGCCTTCAATACCGAGGAGAGACCCTGTGCCCTGGTTCTACCACCTTCAGACTGGTGCGCCGCACAAATTAGTCCATCTATCCAAGCCGATATGTGTATATTATCAGGACAATCACCTCGGTGGTGGTGTGGCTTGAACTAGGAATTTTTGCTCCTGCCCTTGACTTGAGTATTGTTTCGGCACTTTAGGAAAATGTTTGTGGCTGTTTTATAGATGATTTATGGTTGTTTTGCATATGATTTTAACTGTATTTATACATGCAATTTTATGTAAGCCGCCCTGAGCCTGCCTTGCAGGGTGGGCGGGGTATAAATCGAATAAATAAATAAATAAATAAATAAATAAATAAGATCTGTTCTCCTGGAGAAAACGGCTGCTTGGGAGAGTGGACTCTATGCCAGGGGTGTTGAACTCATTTGCTATGAGGGCTGGATCTGACATAAATGAGACCTTGTTGGGCCGGGCCAGGTGGGTCATAAAATGGAATGCCAGGAAGCGGAGATACAAACTTTATAAAGGACACAAAGGGGTTTTTTTACTTAAAATATAAACATGCTTAAAATATTGGCACTCCTGCAATATTTTGTTTATTTAACGGTGTCTGATAATTGACACCTCTTTGCTCTGAATTATTGCATCAAAATGTCTGTGCTGTTGCAATCTTGAGTATGCTGTTCAGGCGTGTATCTGTAAGCTGCAAACCTACGATGACGCGGCAGCAGCAGAACTGGAAGAAGCAGCAGGAGACAGCCAGTTCCACTGCGGGCCTGAGAGACGCCCTTCGGGGGCCTGATCTGGCCCCCAGGCCGCATGTTTGACACCCCTGCTCTATGGCATTATATCCTGCTGAGGTCCCTCCCCTTCCCAAACCCTGCCCTCCTCAGGCTCCACCCCCAAAATCTCCAGCAATTTCCCAACCTAGAACTGGAAACTCTAGGCAGTGATGTTCCTCACGCCCTTATGGTCAATGTGGACAGAAATCCTTTGCAGGACTGCGGCAGACGCCACTTGTACCATATTGTACCGAACGGTCTGACCAAAAGGCACAGATTGTCCGAATGGAAAGACCGTGGTTTATAACAGGGTAAAATTTAAGATACTTTGGCCACCCAATGAGAAGGGAGCACTCACTGGAGGAGAAGACCCTGATGCTGGGAAAGATTGAAGGTCAAAGAAGACGGGGACGGCAAAGGATGAGATGGTCAGACAGTGTCATAGATGCAACGAACATGAAATTGAGCAAACTTCAAAGGACGGCGGAAGACCGGAAGGCCTGGCGTGATCTGGTCCATAGGGTTGCGAAGAGTCGGACTCGACTGTGCGACTGAACAACAACAAAAATTTAAGAGCATGGTAACAAGGTGCCAAGGCGCCAACAGTAACAAGGAACCAAGGTGAAGGTCCTTTTAAAACTGGAACCAGGAAATGGCAGGGCTTTACCAAACCAGTCTCCAGGTCTGACTGAAAAGCGCAGATCGGCCGAACGGAAAGACTGTGGGTTTATAACAGGGCAAAATTTAAGAGCTCACAAATGGGCATGTTGGAATTACAGTACACACAGAGCTGTCATATGGTGAGACATCATAGTTTTATAGTACAAATAATTACCCGGCAATGATCTTGTGGCGAAAGGGGTTTTAGGTTCCAAGAAGGCCTGGGCAGGGACGATGAGCATTGCTTACCATCGAGCCAAGAAGGAGCCCCAACTCTGAGACAGGCTCAACGTCAATTGAGCGCCTGCGAGAAATGCAAGCGGAGCCTCCACACTCCCGGCCGTAAATCAGCTTTACTGCATTGCAGCAATATAAAAAGCACGGCCAAAAAAAGGGCTAAGATTACAGTGTGTTTTTGTGCGGGGGGCGCTTTTCAGAATACGATCGAGCGAATTTAAAACCGGCTAGATGGGTTCAGAACAACGAACATAACGGAACGCCCCTCAATTAAAGCCATTAAACGATCCAAGCCTTCGAAAGTAAGAGGCGAAAAAAAGTCTTAAATTGGATTTTGCCACAATAAAACTAAAGAGGAAGGAAGGAGGGCGCGACGGAGAGAACAAAAATATCTGCGCAGCCGCAGGGAGAGAAAGTTTGAACTTTTCGTTTCCTTTTTTTTTTGCGTTCTGCTTTCCACCACACAGAAAACCTCCCAAGTTCAGAGTTCCGGACGAGGCCGTGTCCTGGGCGGGAAGAAGGGACTGAGCTCAGCTTGGCTTTCGGCCTCCCGAGCTAAACCGGGATATTCATTTCCAGCGCCCACCCTTAACTAGTCACTTAATCGGTGAAGCTCTTAACACTGGCAATAATATTTCACTGATGGGTACCAGAGCGTGGCAAGTTATAAAATTTCCAATTTAATTTTACGGCATCCCCCCCAGCTGTAGTAATTAGAAGACAGAAACTCACAGGGAAGCTGTTTATGGCTTCGGGGGTGAGGATTTTGAACCTGTCCTGCAGGTCAGCAATGTCCTTGGGGTCTCCAGATCTAACAGCTGCCTGCAGGCCTAGTAGTTTATGGTAATACTGCAGTAATTCCTCGCTCAGTTGAAGGGGGCAAACGTAGATGACGTCCACATTAGGGTCTGAAAAAGACAGGGGAGAGGGAGGAGAGATTCACTATTAATTATGGGAAGAGACATAATATTGTTCACAAGGCTTGTTCGTTATAACCCCCTTGACAGCAGAAAGCAGATACTTATCGCCCGCACCCCACAGATCTTTGACTTTTGATTCCTTTCCCCTTCTGATTCAGCCCAGAGGAACACCCAGGTTTGAACCCACAGAAAGTTGGTTAGCGCTTGCAAAGTGTTGCAGAGAGATTTAGCCAAGTGACCTGCTTTCATGTTGATGGGAATTGTGCATGGCTCAGGAAATGCAGGCTATTAACTTGGGTGGATTATAAAGTGCAATTGCTAAGTTTGAGAACGCTGCGGAAATACCAATCTCTCCTTATATATAAAAGAGTTTTCATGTCCCTCTTGCCTCAATGTTCCACACGCCCCCACAGCCTTTGGGTCCCTCAACTGCCAGTCAGAAAGGGGTCCTGGCCACTGGCTGCATTGCCTTCGTCCCGCCCTTCGTTGCGCCCACAGAAGCACCACCCAGCCTCTCGGCCACAGGGTGCTGAGAGCCGATGGACGGCCAGGACAATCTGAATCCAGAGCCCAAGCCCGAGAATGGACGTTTCTGTGGTCATGTGGCCGGCATGACTAGATGCCACCTTCCCACCAAAGTGGTCCCTATTTATCTACCTGCAATTTCTTGCTTTTGAACTGCCCAGTTGGCAGGAGCTGGGACCAGAGACGGGAGCTCACTCCGTCACGGGGCACTTGGGTCTTGAACTGTTGAACTACAGACCTTCCGGTCAGCAGCTCAGCATCTTAACCTCTGAGCCACTGCGGCCCACAATGCTACGTCAGAATTCCAAAGGTGTGCACAGGCTCAAAAAGGGTGGGGAACCCCCGCACTGCAGGTTGTTCCAAAGGTTCAGGTGAACTGCCCATTTGGCTTTTCCTCTACAGGTGCACACGCCCCTCCCACCAGGCTGTCACTCCCTCCTCCGCTGCATTATTGAAATCAGTATGAGCGTAGCTGCTAGCATGTCAGACGAGGACTGGGGAGAGATGGGTTTGATTCCCCACCCTGCTGTGAATATTCGCTGGACGACTTTTTACTCTCTTGCGGCCCAGCCTACTTCCCAGGGTTGTTGTGAAGAGACAATCGAGGCGAGGAAGAACTCTGCCTTTGTCAAGTCAGCCAGTGGGGAGGCAGGTAGAGAAGGCTTGGAGGACACATTTGAAGTTATATGTTTGTACACCTTCTGTTTTTATTTTTGGCAGTCTCGTTTAATGTTAATAAAAAGCAAATTTGCATAGTTTCAAATGAAAACGTGCGTGTCGTATTTGTTCCTGTCTTGCGGCTCTCAAACATCTGATGTTTATTCTATGTGGCTCTTGCGTTAAACAAGTCTGGCCACCTCTGCGCTAGAGCGTCCGTCCCCCCGCGCAACGTGCCCTTCGCGATGACGCCACTTCCGGGTGACATAATCGCAGCCGAAAACTCCAGGGCATGAAGCGGGACCACCACCCCCTGCTGGCAGCCAGGTTAAGACCTGGCAGCCCTACTCTAATGTGGCAGCTGAGTGTCAGATGAGGCTCTGAGAAACCCAGGTTTGAATCCCCACTTGTGCCACGGAAGCGCGCTGTGGGACCTTGGGCCAGTCACACGCTCTCAGCCTAACCCGCCTCATGTGGTGGTTGTGAGGATAAGATGGAAGAGAGGAGAACCATTTTGGGTTCCCTACTGGTTACAGCGGTGACTCAAGTGGTTAAGACACTGAACTGCAGGCTGTGGAAGGTCGGTAGTTCAGCGGTTCAAGACCCAAGTGTGCCGCATGACGGACTGAGCTCCCGACTCTAGTTCCAGCTCCTGCCAACTTAGCAGTTCCAAAGCAAGAAATTGCAAGTACATAAAGAGGTACCACTTCGGTGGGAAGGTAACAGCGTTCCGTGCGCCTTGGTGTTTAGTCATGCTGGCCACATGACCACGGAAATGTCTTCGGACAGCGCTGGCTCTTCGGCTTGGAAACGGAGATGAGCACCGCAACCCTAGAGTCGGATTCGACTGGCTTTCGAGCAAGGGGAACCTTTACCTTTACTGGGGGGAAAGGCCAAGTATAAATTAAGTCAAGAAATATTTATTTCACTGTTTCAAGGTGCTGGTACTTACCTTTAAAGCCCTATATGGCCAGGGTCCAGCATACCTCCAAGACCGCCTCTCCCCGTATGAGCCCTGGAGGATACTGAGGTCTATGAATCAACATCTTCCAACAGTCCCCAGCCCCAGAGGCGTCCGACTAGCCTCGACCGGGGCCAGGACTTTTTCGGCCCTGGCCCCCGCCTGGTGGAATGAGCTCTCATATGAGATCAGGGCCCTGTGGGATCTATTACAGTTCCACAGAGCCTGCAAGACAGAGCTCTTCCACCGGACTTTTGGTTGAGGCAGCGGACGTCCCTTTTCCCTTCTGGCTATCTCCCCTTCAGTGTCCTGGATCTTAACATCAGTACTGCTGAATCGACATCGGTGGCCTGGATTTTAACATCAATGTTGCTGAACTGACATCAGATCTAGATTGTTTACACGGTAATTTATGGTTTACCGTTTTAACTGTCGTTTAATTCTTGTTTTACTGACATTGTACTGAGATTGTTGTGAACCGCCCTGAGCCCGTCTGTGGGGAGGGCGGAATGCAAATCAAATAAATCAATAAATAAGTAAATATTTCGAATACAAGCAGCTGCAAGGCTTCAAAACGGAAGACAGTGGTTACGTGGTACCTCCACCGTTATAACTCATCCAGAAGAAACAAGCATTTCCTGAAATACAACCTACACCATAAAAAGAACTGTATTGAGAAGAAAACGAGGTTAGTGCCTTCGTAATATATACAGGCAATTAAAAGTGATCATTCTGGGCTCCTGTAAATTTCCAGATCTAATATGTTCCTTTTTGTGCAAAACTTCCCAAATGGCATTTATGAAATAACTAGAAATAATGCCCGTTGCGGAATTAAATACAACGGGATCTAGAAAGAGGCTCTGGGAGAGTGCTCTGGCTTTGGGCAAAGAGTGTCAGTTTCCTGTGGCGACCTCAGCAGGGTTTAATGACAGAGTCCACTGTTTTCTCCAGAGGGACTGATCTCTGCTACCTGAAGAGCATTTGTATGTTTGAGTTATCTGTAGCCCTCACCTGGAGAGTGGTAACCATTGTTACCCATTCTCCTCTCCCCTATGAGGTATGTTATGCAACTGAAAATAAATGAATCATGCACAAGTATGTCATTCCAGGAAGCAAACAGAGTTGGTCACTGACGAATCAACAGGCCGTCACAAAGAGGGGGAATCTTCCCAGTTTCTTCAACAAAACAACTTCTTCCAGGTAATGCTCAGAATCCACCAGGATCCCAGACTTTCTCCCACACCTGGATGTATCACTACTTCTGTTGCATCGATCTGCCTTTATCAAATGTAAGATCTACCCCATCTTGTGATAAATGGAGCACGGATATTTTGTTATTGTATTTTATTGTTTTATTACTATGTTGTTTTTAATTGTTTTAATCTTGACACTTTGTGCCTCTTTTTAGCCACCCTGAGCTTTTGGGGTAGGGCGGGATATAAATCCAAATATAAATCCAAAGATAAATAAATAAATAAATAAATAAAATGGAAGGCACAGGTGCAGGTAAACAGATAGGGGATACTGGCTCGTCAATCTTCTGTCATGCAATACCTGGAAATTCCATTCACACACAAAAAACCCTCAACAAAACAACTTCTTCCATCAGTCTGAAAGAAGGCACAGAAAATGTATCCAAAGAGCCGCACAATCAGGCCAAATTGTAAACAAACAAAAATTTAAAAATCTGTCGTAAAATGGCCGAATTTCTGAAGTTTACTCATTTGTCTATCTTGAAAATTCAAGAGGCTGCAGCTAGGACTTGTTTAACCTCCAGCAACAATGCCAAACTACTTATTTGAGATAATTCTTCCAAAGTATATAAGGGCATTCATGCTAGTGCGTTGCCTTTATCTTGAATATTCACAAGTCTGCAGCTAGGATTTGTTCATCCTCCAACAACAATGCCAAACTACTTATCTGAGATAATTCTTCCAAAGTATAGAAGAGCGTTCCTGCGAGTGCGCCTGAATGCCCTACCTTCAGCTCTGATGTCAGGAAGACTTAATGGGATTTCATACTCAGATCGACTCTGTAACTGTAGCAGCAGTGAAATTGACTCTGTGGAGCGTATTTTGCGGGATTGTCCCAAATTCTCAGCTCTAGGAGATGAACTGATCTCCCCTTTATTTAACAAGAGCTTCCTCTCTCCAGAAATAAAATCATCCTGGCTACTTAGAGACGAAGGGAAACGAACTACCCTGCATGCGGCAAAACTTCCAGCAGCTGTTGTCAAATCACATGACAACTTTTGCAGTAGCAACCTTTAAATTCTTCCATGTTTTCCTGTGGAACGAGGTTTATTGTGGGATGAGGAATTGCTGTTTATGACTCTGGTTGCAAATACAGTAAAGAATATATATTCTTTACTGTATTTGCAACCAGAGTCATAAACAGCAATTCCTCATCCCACAATAAACCTCGTTCCACAGGAAAACATGGAAGATTGTAATAAAATTCCATGTTCATATTTTGGCTCCATGTTTTCCACAGGATAGTGGTTAATAACAGCAGCGTTTATCTGGTGCCACGGAAAGTCCAGTTGTGTGTAGTGAATTAATTACAGACACAGGCATAGAAGACCTTTCTGACACAGCAATGCAGATTTTGAATCATGGAGGGGAAAAGGCCAAGCATTTAACAGAGAAGAAATGATAGTTCACTGTGGCCTCTCCATGGAGCTGAGAGGGAATATTCGTTTAGGGCAGTGATGGCGAACCTTTTAGAGACCGAATGCCCAAACTGTGACCCAAAACTCACTTATTTATTGCAAAGTGTCAACACGGCAATTTAACCTGAATACTGAGGTTTTACTTTAGAAAAAACAACTCATACATTAACTTAAGATGATCCAAACAAAGTAAGGAAAGCAATCCCAAATGCTTTCATTTACTTTAAATTATTTGGCAGAGAATTCGACACTTTAATGATGGTCTGGGCCTAGCTTGGGCGATGGCACGCGTGCCCACAGAGAGGGCTCTGTGCCACCTCTGGCACCACTGGTTTAGGGTTTACGAACTGTCACTTGCATTTGCTCAGAACTGAAAATCCCATTAAAATTGGGCCTTTTTCCCTTTGAGAAACAAGGAAACAAGAAAAGCTACACGGCAGGTAGAAATCTGCCTGTGAAGTCAATCCTTATGCTAGGGGGAAATGTTGTTAGGTCATTAATTTGCCCCAGGACTCCTGTTTGACTTTGTCCGTACCTTGTATTTCACACAGCCTTCCAATCTGCGATCCCTGATGAATAGCAAAATCGGGAGTCGCTTCTCGAATGTACTGAGCGTACCCTGAAAGAAATCACCGGAATACATTACCACAACAACCACACTCCCCCCCACACACAAAAATCTAGGGACACAAATGTGGGTGACTGTGACTTGGGAAAGGAAGCAGTAGAATAGAGCAAGGGTCCAGTAGCATCTTAAAGACTAACCAAATTTGTGGCAAGGGAGGAGCTTTCGTGAGTCACTGCTCACTTCTTCAGATACTTCATGAAGTGAGCAGTAACTCTCTAAAGTTCCTGTTGTTGTTCAGTCACACAGTTGAGTTCGACTCTTCGCAATCCCATGGACCACATCACGCCAGGCCCTCCTGTCTTCTGTTGTCCTCCGGAGTTTGTTCAATTTCATGTTTTTGCATTGAGATAACACTGTCTAACCATCTCATCCTTTGCCGTCCCCGTCTTCTTTTACCTTCAATCATTCCCAGCATCAGGGTCTTCTCCAGTGAGTGCTCCCTTCTCATTTGGTGGCCAAAGTATTTCAGCTTCAGCATCAGGATCTGGCCTTCCAGGGAACAGTCAGGGTTGATTTCCTTTAGAATTGACTGGTTTGATCTCCTTGCAGTCCAAGGGACTCTCAAGAGTCTTCTCCAGCACCATAATTCGAAAACATCTATTCTTCGGCGCTCAATCTTCCTTATGGTCCAACTCTCGCAGCCATACATGACTACTGGGAATACCATTGCTTTGACCATGCGGACTTTTGTTGGCAGGGTGATGTCTCTACTTTTTATCATGCTGTTAGGTTCGCCATCGCTTTCCTCCTAAGGAGCAGGCGTCCTTTAATTTCATGGCTGCAGTCACCGTCAGCAGTGATCTTGGATCCCAGGAACGTGAATTCTGTAATTGCTTCTACGACTTCCCCTTTGATTTGCCAAGGAGTGATGGGGCCGGATGCCATGATCTTAGTTTTTTTGCTGTTGAGTTTCAAGCCAATATGTGCACTCTCCTCTTTGACCCTCAGCAAGAGACTCTTGAAGTCCTCTTCACTTTCTGCCATTAAAGTGGTATCGTCCGCATATCTGAGGTTGTTGATGTTTTTCCCAGCAATCTTAATTCCGGCTTGTGATTCATCCAGGCCAGCTTTTCACATGACGTACTCTGCATATAAATTAAATAAGCAGGGTGGCAACATACATCCTACCCTGCCGCAACTTTTGTTAGTGAACAGTGACTGATGAAAAGCTCCTCCCCTGCCACAGATTTGGTTAGTCTTTCAGGTGTTCCTGGACTCTTGCTCTTTTCTAGTGCTACAGACAGACGAACACAGCCACCCATCTTGATCTGTCTTCTCGGGAAAGGAAGGAATAGGTTCTCAGCGTTTCATAGCCAACCCTGTCTGCACTTTGGGAATTTTAGTCCTTCCGTAACGTAAGCCTCAGCATCGTGTTTATGGAGTCAGCTGAATCAAAAGGGAACAAAGAAGGTGGGGGGGGGCAGCAGTATAACTAAGATACAGACTACACAAATACTGCAAGAAGTACATGCAATTAACAACAATTGTAAGAATCAGTTGACTCTAGTTGTTGAACTTCAAGCTGTTTTAATCTTTCTGTTTTTCAACAGACGAACTTCCCCGGAGTTTTACCGCTCGTTTCGACACATTCTTTCTCAACGTAACGGTTCAATTTTGCATCCTTACAATATCTGACATCGGACTCTCTCCAATTCCACGTAACTTCAAGAGCTCTTGACAAAGTACTTTTACAACTTGCTGTCCATTTGTAAAAGTACTTTGTCAAGAGCTCTTGAAGTTACGTGGAATTGGAGAGAGTCCGAATATCAGATATTGTAAGGATGCAAAATTGAACCGTTACGTTGAGAAAGAATGTGCTGAAACGAGCGGTAAAACTCCAGGGAAGTTCGTCCGTTGAAAAACAGAAAGATTAAAACAGCTTGAAGTTCAACAACAAGAGTCAACTGATTCTTACAATTGTTGTTAATTGCATGCACTTCTTGCAGTATTTGTGTAGTCTGAATCAAAAGGGAAAGCTGTTCTTGGATGACGATATTCCAGGGGCAATGCGCCCACGTGGATGTGGGGAGGAAGCATGGTGCTGTAGGTCTGAATGTTCCTTCCCTTCCCTTCTCTTCCCTTTTCAGACCTCTGATCAATAGATCTTGAGCAACTGCTAAAAGAGTACTCAATTAGTTTCTGAAGGAAAATATGATAGACAGGAATTTATCAACCAATAATATTACATTCGGATCACCATCCGGCATCAGATAGGGAAGAACATCCCCTATGAGAATTACTGAACGACACATGTGATAACGGTATAAAAAGAACATTCCAGAATTTTATGGAAGTCTCAGTTTTACCCAGGCCACAAGGACAAGATGATCTGAATATGCAACATTACAAAACCTCCCACGCGGGACTTCCGAGGGGTGAGCGTTAAGATGAGTGAGAGCAAACGCCCTAGCACAGGGGTGGCCAAACTTGGTCAATGTAAGAGCCACATAGAATAAACGTCAGATAGTTGAGAACCGCAAGACAGGAACAAATATTACATGCTTTTACTGGGAAACATGCAAATTCGCTTTTTACGAACATTAATCGAGACGGCCAAAAAGAATAACAAACGCGGTCAAAGCAGATATTGATAACGATGTTTATTTGTCCAATGATAATTTGTTTGCTAATGATATTTCGCTCCCCCAGCCGCCCTGCCGGGAGCCGCACGATAGGTGTGAAAGAGCCGCATGCGGCTCCCGAGCCAGAGTTGGGCCACCTCTGCCCCAGCACAATGAGGAACCCTAAAACATCTTGCATGGGATGGCAAGGACTGAGGCAGCTGAGTGAAAAACGCTCTCTTAAATGACCACACAGAACACTATCAGATTAGGATCCTTCTCCCCAAGGTCAGTGTTGTCTACTCAGACTGGCAGCTGCTGTCCGGAGTCACAGGCGGAGGTCTTTCACATCACCTCCTACTTGGTCCTCTTAATGGAAGATGCTGGGAATTGAACCTGGGACCTTTTGCACGCCAGTTTGGTGTAGTGGTGAAGTGCGTGGACTTTAACCTAGGAGGACCGGGTTTGATTCCCCACTCCTCCTCCACTTGCACCTGGCTGGATGACCTTGGGCAAGCCATAGTTCTTTCAGAGCTGTCCTTGAAAAAGAGCAGTTTCTGTCAGAGCTCTCTCAGCCCCACTCACCTCACAGGGTGTCTGTTGTGGGGAGGGGAAGGGGAAGGAGTTTGTAAGCCCCTCTGAGACTCCTTTGGGTAGTGAAGGGCGGGGTATAAATCCAATCTCTTCTCGCGGAGGCTCTACCACTGAGCCACGGCCCCTCCCCTAACTACATGCAATGTTTTCCCCAGGCTTTGCACAATTCACATACCCTTGGGAGTTCCCTGCTTGGAATTCACTTCACAGATACGTGCAGGCCTGATCCATCGGGACTGCAACGTGCAAGGAGAAGCAGCTTCAGATTTCTTTGTCCCTGCTTTCTTCCAGACTGACACCAGGATGTTATGTTTTGCTTCAGTGGCCGCTCCACATGCACTCATGGGCATTGCTCCCTCTAAGCTGAGTTAGCGTGAGCCAGCTCACAGTTTTTTAGCCTCTGGCTCGCACATTTTTGTCTTCGCTCAGGGAGGATGGCTCCAGAGCAAACTAATTTATGCAGCAGCCAGATTGTTCACTCACAGCCTTAAGGCCAGTAGCTCACAAAGTAGTTTTTTGCTCACAAGACTCCATAGCTTAGAGGCAGCATTGCTCATGGGGTACCGAAAGGTTTTCTCAATGGGGCAAACTGTGTTCCACTGGATCTGTTTCGGGTCAGGAAAAAGACAGGGGGCGGGTGAAAGCATGAGCACTCTCTCCCAGTGTGGTGCGGTCCTGGTATGAATCGGGCTTGTGCATTCCTAGAAATGGCAGCAGCACATCGGATAACACAGCTGAGGTACCTGCAGAAAAGGTAACATGCTCACAGCCTCATCCAAATCAAAAGCCGTACGCTTGCCACAAGCCGTCTATCCCGGAGGCCAAGAAAGGATCTTGGGGTAAAGGGTTAGAGAATGTAGACAATACCACTGTGTTTAATTCGTACTACCTACTGCTGTAAGTTGGTCCCCGCTATGTAATTTTTGCAATCTTTTAGTGAGTCATGTTATGCTTTGCTTCACCTCTGTTTGCACCCAGATTTCTTGAAGTCAAATCCGATTGCACTGTCTATTGGATGTTAGGAGCGCAGACTCTAATCTGGAAGAACTGAATTTGATTCCCCACTCCTCCACTTGCAGCTGCTGGATGAACTTGGGCAAGCCACAGTTCTGTCAGAGCTGTCCTTGAAAAAGCAGTTTCTGTCAGAGCTCTCTCAGCCCTGCCTACCTCACAGGGTGTCTGTTGTGGGGAGGGGAAGGGAAAGGAGATTGTAAGCCGCTCTGAGACGCCAAGTGAAGGGCGGGGTACAAATCCAATTTCTTCTTCTTCTTCTTCTTCTCCTCCTCCTCCTCCCAGCATGGAACCCACCCTCAGTGCCAGTGATATAAGGAAACAGATAGAATTAGATAGGTGGACTAAAACATGGGACTCGCTCAAGTATATGAGAGCCATAGCCTACAAAGAGAACGTTTATAAAATGTTTCACAGACGGCATTGGTCCCCGGAAAAAATAGCCAAATGTTACTCTGGATACTCCAGTCAATGTTGGAAGTGTAAGGCCAATAAGGGGACTTTTTTTCACATGTGGTGGACATGCAGCAGAGTTCAGGAATACTGGAAAATGGCGAGAAGACTGAGCCAAGAAATTATGTGTAAAAACCTAGCACTGGAACCGGAGATATACTTATTAAATATGGTGCCTAAGGGTTATGGACAGCAGGATAAATATGCAATAGTATATATTATAACCGCTGCCCGTTTATTACTGGCCAAGAACTGGAAATTAGACATAATACCTAAGAAGGAGGACTTAATTGCAAAGGTGCTAGATCTAGCACAGATGGATAATCTAAGCCTGAAGTTGCAGAATAAGTCTGGGAAAGTGTATAATAAAAGATGGGTTAAGGTGTATGAATGGATAGAGACATTGAATGTTTGAGACTCTACAATATATGTTACCTATGCATTGGAATGTTAATTATTGTAAAACCAAATAAAAATATTTAAAAAAATAAAAATAAACAAACAAATAAACAAAGGTGCTGGAAATACTCCTTTTATGAATGCTTTTTAAAAACTGGCAGGTAAATCACATGGCCAGTTATTACATGGCATCCACAAATTTTATAAATGAGGGAATACGGTCCTGCCACAGTTAAAAGGTAAAGTTTCCCTTGCTCGAAAGCCAGTCGAGTCCGACTCTAGGGTTGCGGTACTCATCTCCGTTTCAAAGCCGAAGAGCCAGCGCTGTCCGAAGACGTTTCCGTGGTCATGCGGCCAGCATGACTAAACACCAAGGTGCACGGAAAGCTGTTCCCTTCCCACCGAAGTGGTACCTATTTATCTACTTGCAATTTCTTGCTTTCGAACTGCTAGGTTGGCAGGAGCTGGAACTAGAGACGGGAGCTCACTCCGTCATGCGGCACACTCGGGTCTCGAACTGCTGAACTACCGACCTTCCACAGCCTGCAGCTCAGTGTCTTAACCCCTTGAGCCACCGCAGCTCCCCTGCCACCGTTAGGCTCCTGCAAAATCCATTCCTAATTTTTTTATCGTCTTGTTTCTCTCCACTCCTCCAAGAAGATGTTAGGTAAGAAATGTGGTCCTACATAAAGGAACACGGAAAGAGCCCTAGAGATTTTTCATCGTTATTGAATGAGTAATGCCATACCCAAAGACGACTAGACGGCTTGTTAAAGAGGACAGTATATCCACACAGAATCCATAAGGAATACAAGCGGTGCTTGTTTGTTTTTAAGAGGGGGTGGGGAAAACAGCCGCAAAATGTGAACCTCGTCCTGACTAGGAAACTTACAATGAGAAGAATTTCCTTTCAAACAACGATAATTTGAAATTTCACACACGCCTCTTCAATGGAAAGTACGTTCAATGTCCGGCTACAGCAACATAACACCCAACTGGTGATGGATTTTGGCTGGGTAGTCTCCGTTCACTGAAATTATGAATACAGTTTCCCAGTGAGCATGGCTTGGTGGGTATTTTAGAAGACCGAATGTGCCTAGGTGGGATCCATAAATTGTAGCGGCATAAATAATGGTTTCAAATGGACTAGTCGGGCCACTCCAGAAAGGTCTCTGCATAGCACCTTTGGGTCTGTTCTCATCTGTAAGGATGTTAAAAAAGTTTCGCTTATTTCAAGGGCGCCGGCCTAAAAATTATTCTGATGTTTAAAAAAGAGAGAAAGAAAGAAAAATTAAAAGCCCACAAGATCAATCAGCAGCAAGAAGAGTTGTCATGGAATCGATAGCAAGTGCCACTTAATAACAGTGGGTTTGATGTGTGTTCTTAAATGGCTTGTTAACAAGATTAAAGTGATGCATTTTCTATATAATTGCATATGACTAACGCCTCCAGAATCTTGGGAAATGAAGCTGACATCCCAAGAGAAATGCTGCTGCCTCGAAAAACTGAACTGGGACAGGCCACGGCTCAGTGGCAGAGCATCTGCTTGGTATGCAGAAGGTCTCAGGTTCAGTCCCCGGCATCTTGAGTTAAAGGGATCTAGTGACAGGTGACGTGAAAGACCCTGAGATCCTGGAGAGCCACTGCCAGTCTGATTGGACAATCCTTGCCTCGATAGACCAAGGGTCTGATTCAGAATAAGGCAGCTTCACATATTTATCTGGCTATTACTTTTGGAACATTAGCAGTAGGAGATATTTTAGGTGAACCACTGTAGATCTGGGTTTTGGAAGGAGGAGGGCTAGAGAAGTAGGTTTCCAACACTAATTTTTTACATTATAGAAACAGGTGAACTGCCTTGTTATGTCGTAGAACGGTGACCGGCAAGGTGCGTTGGGATGCTTGCAAAAAGGGCAAGATGACAACAGGTATCTGCTGCCCTCTGAACCTGGAGCCGGCATTTAGCTAACACAGAAGAGGATGGCGGCCTGAACATCACTGGGTCTTAGCCTCATGGTTCTCACATCCTTCTGTGCCAAACCCCTCCCTGCACTGTGATGTCACATCCTTCTGTGCCAAACCCCTCCCTGCCCTGTGATGTCACATCCTTCTGTGCCAAACCCCTCCCTGCCCTGTGATGTCACATCCTTCTGTGCCAAACCCCTCCCTGCCCTGTGATGTCACATCCTTCTGTGCCAAACCCCTCCCTGCCCTGTGATGTCACATCCTTCTGTGCCAAACCCCTCCCTGCCCTGTGATGTCACATCCTTCTGTGCCAAACCCCTCCCTGCCCTGTGATGTCACATCCTTCTGTGCCAAACCCCTCCCTGCCCTGTGATGTCACATCCTTCTGTGCCAAACCCCTCCCTGCCCTGTGATGTCACATCCTTCTGACAGGTTGCCTGTTGTGGGGAGGGGAAGGGAAAAGCGCTTGTAAACTGCTCTGAGACTCCGAGTGAAGGGCGGGATAGAAATCCAATCTCTTCTTCTCTTCTTCTTCCCTGCCCTGTGATGTTTCCTGGGGGGACGGACACATTGGGGGTCAGAGGAAAGTCCCCCCACAGGAAGGAACTTAAGAGGGCAGCCTCTGTGACCAGATCAGATGGCATTAATGATCTGAAAGGAATGCAGTGAGGTGGCATGGATTAGCGGAGAAAGGAGAAACTTTTGTAGAACGTAACAAGCGATTCATCCGGGCAAAGGAAGTTACAAATCGCAAGGAAAGTGAAATACTTTTTTTTTGGGGGGGGGAGTTCTTTCTGTTCCCCACTTATTAGATGCTTGTGTGTGTGTGGGGGGGGGAACACACTCTGCTGATCAGCTAGATTCGAGTCCAATAGTACCTTAGAGAGTTTTCAGGGTAGGAGTTTTCCACAGTCAACGTTCCCTTCGTCATATTGTTGTTCAGTCGCACAGTCGAGTCCGACTCTTCGCGACCCCATGGACCAGATCACGCCAGGCCCTCCTGTCTTCCGCCGTCCTCTGAAGTTGGCTCAGTTTCATGTGCGTTGCATCGATGACACTGTCTAACCATCTCATCCTTTGCCGTCCCCGTCTTCTTTGACCTTCAATCTTTCCCAGCATCAGGGTCTTCTTCTCCAGTGAGTGCTCCCTTCTCATTTGGTCAGAAAGAAATCAGTGAGGCCAGCCGCTCTGAAGGCCTCTGAAGGACCGAGCATCCTCTTCAGCAACCCAGGCAGAGAAGCGAGCTGGTCAGGAAGGAGACACATCAACACACGCAGAGCCCCCCCGTTCAAAAGAATCTATTCTTCGGCGCTCGGCCTTCCTTATAGTCATATACCGGCATCAAACATAGGGAGCTTTGACTCCCGGAAGCTCATATCCCAAAACTCTTGTTGGTCCCTAAGGGGCTACTGGACTCAAGTTTTGCATTTCTGTTGCAGACCAATAGGGCCACCCTCTGAAATTCTGCTGATGTTCTCCTACTTTGAGAATGGCCCTCTAAAAGGCCTGGTTCAGGTGCAACGTAACAGCAGTGCCACGTAGAGCTGGTGGCCTTATGCTGGGGACCCAAACTATGAGGATCACTTTCACATTCCCTACATTTCATGTTCGTTGCATCGCTGACACTGTCTAACCATCTCATCCTTTGCCGTCCCCGTCTTCTTTGACCTTCAATCTTTCCCAGCATCAGGGTTTTCTCCAGTGAGTGCAAACATGTCTTTCAAATGCCGGGAAAGATGCCTGGCTTTAAAGTTTGATGCGAACGTATCAAGCAAGCTAGTACTGTGAAAGGGTCATTATGGCTCCTGATTCTGCCACTTTCTCCAGATACTTGGTGACATATCTCTGCAGGTCTGCTATTGGTTCACTGACTTCAGCCTTTGAGAAGTTCCTGGTGGTGATGCACTGTGCTAAAACTGATGCTGCTTTTGGAAGAGCAGTTCTTCAGAGCCTGTTTCTTCAAGACGACCTGCAGATAACATCAGGTACATGGCTCCCTAGTCATCAAATCACCGCAGACTGTGACTGCAGCCATGAAATTAAAAGACGCCTGCTCCTTGGGAGGAAAGCGATGGCGAACCTAAACAGCATGATAAAAAGTAGAGACATCACCCTGCCAACAAAAGTCCGCATGGTCAAAGCAATGGTATTCCCAGTAGTCATGTATGGCTGCGAGAGTTGGACCATAAGGAAGGCCGAGCGCCGAAGAATAGATTCTTTTGAACTATGGTGCTGGAGAAGACTCTTGAGAGTCCTTTGGAATGCAAGAAGATCAAATCAGTCAATCCTAAAAGAAATCAACCCTGACTGTTCCCTGGAAGGCCAGATACTGAAGTTGAAGCTCAAATACTTTGGCCACCCAATGAGAAGGGAGCACTCACTGGAGAAGACCCTGATGCTGGGAAAGATTGAAGGTCAAAGAAGACGGGGGGGGGGGACGGCAAAAGAATAGATGGTTAGACAGTGTCATAGATGCAACGAACATGAAATTAAGCCAACTTCAGAGGATGGCGGAAGACAGGAGGGCCTGGCGAGATCTTGTCCATGGGGTCACAAAGAATCGGACTTGACTGTGTGACTGAACGACAACACTCATCTAGTCTTACTGGTACGTGAGAAGAAGAGGGGCGTGTGAGGTGCTGGACCCTTTGAACGAGACCTGATGTCACTCAGACCTGAAGGCGAGCTATCCCTCTGCATCGCAAGGTCCCGTAAGTGCCCCTTTTTGCAAGAACATTTTAAAAGAGAAAAGAAACTTCAAGGAAGTGCAAAATCTGCAATTTTCCAATGAGCTTTTGTGAAGAACAGAACTTCACCGAAACAAAGTTTGAGTTCAGCGGCACCTTTAAGACCAACAAAGTGTAAGCTTTTGTGTGCAAAGCAGAACTTTACATAATAGGGAACTGAGGTTCAAGGATACTAACGCACATCATGCACTTCCAGGGTCTAAAGAACTTGCCCATGGCAACACCAATAGATCTGTGTCCAGTGGCCGCACTTAGCCTACGGGGGGTGTCAGGTTTTGTTTCCAAAGTCCCGGGTCCCACTGAAATACAGCTGTATGCCGGTGGGACAACCTAGGGTGGCCAACTCCAGACTGGGAGTTTCCTGGAGATCTGGGGGTGGAGCTTGGGGAGGGTGGGATTGAGAGAGGGACCCCAACGGGGTCTAATGCCATAGTGGCCATTTCTTCCAGGGGAACTCATCTCTGTAGTTTGGAGATCAGTTATAAATCCAGGAGATCACCAGACCCCACCTGGAGGGTGGCAACCCTAGGAAACACATCTTAGCTGCTAGAAACTCGGAGATCCAGTCAATGCAGAAAAACCAAGCAGAAAACTCCTTACGCGGGAGAAGGGGGGTGGGACCATTCACCTAATCACACACAAGATATGCAGTTTCCGCATATGGTCGGTTTTAATAAGATATGTACCAAAATAGCCCAGGTTTCAGATTAGCAAGAATCCCTTTTCCCAACTAAAATGGTTGGGCAATGTGCACCAGAATGTCTCACTGCCATTACAAAGCCAGTGTCAATTTTTTTTAATCGTAAATTAAATTAAGAAAGGGGAGGATATGTCTCAATTGGTGGAACTGTATTCTGTTAATGTGTTTACTTAGCAACCTTAAAACTAGTCCCATGCAGCTGGAATATTTCCTCATGGTGAGATCAGCAGAAAAGAGGATGCAACTGGGCAAGGCGGCAGATTAAAAACAGCCCCAAATTTCTCTCGTTTAAAAACAAAACAAGCAGCAAAACAATGTCAAAACCACCCCAAAAAAATTCCGAAATTACTGCAAGCCACATGTTTGCTCTTTGGTATTATTTACTTACTGCACTTATATTCCATTTCCCCACCACCCCCAACAGGAACCCAAAGCAGCTGACAACATTCTCCTCCATTTTGTCCCCACAACAACCCTGTGAGGTAGGCTAGGCTGAGTGGGTGTGACTGGCCCTGCGAGCCTCGGTGGCAGAGTGGGGATTTGAACCTGGGTCTTCCATATCCTAGTCTGACACACTAACAACTACGCCATGCAAATTACTGCAAACGAAATGGAGCTCTGATGTGAAGAAAGGACCGTTTTCAGAAACCCATGAGTTTCAGCTCCTTTGGAGTTTCACCATCCAGGTCAACTGACTATGAAGTGTGGCTGGAGAAAAATTAATCACCTCCTCAACTAATTAAAAATGTCATTTGAGTTTGTCAGTTTGAAAGGTTTATATCAGTAAAACGTACTGCAGAGAGAGACGCATAATTTTAATAGAGGTGTGTTTTTTTTTAAAAAAACAAACAAACACTAAAGCCATCCCTCCAATTTATTTGGCTCCAGAAAATGGGAAGTATCCCCTGAACTGGTGGAAACTATTATGTTAATATTTAAGACTCTATTCTTTGGCACTCGGGAATTAGGCAACAAAGAAAAAAGAAGTGGAGAGGAAAGGAAACCTAATTACTGAAAAATCAAACAAAAGAAAGAACGAAAAAACCTTAAAAGGAATAAAATATATATATTGTCAATTAACCTAAGTTTGACAGTGAAAAAATACCAAATATGTGCTGACTATCTGAAAATACATTACACCATCGTCAGCACATATTTGGCATTTTTCACCGTCGGTCTTAGATTAGTTAATATTTGTTGTATTCCTTTCAGGTTTCTTGGGTCCTTCTTGTTTAATTCTTCGATAATCTAGATTTCCCAAGGTCACCATTCCGAAGATCAGCACTTATCAAGGAAAGACATCTTGTGCGCTTTTATTTTATTTTTATTACCACTTAACATATTCAGTCTAAAAATTATACTAATAATTTATCCTTCTCGGAGGGAAACAATGCCGGGACAGTAATAGGCGATAAAACAGATGCCCCGGTTTAGGTCTACCTTTATATAAGACGAAATGCATCATCTGCTTGCATTGTCCCCGTCTAAAATATCTGCAGGCACTGGAATAGCATCCCAGGAAGGCAACATGCCAGTACAGAGGTCAGAATGTCTTAACCAAAGCATTTGCGGTCACAGAGAACCTGACAACCTGGTCTTAAGCGCGTCGATTCAAGTCTCGTAGCACTTTTGAGACCAACAAGATCTTTGGGTTCTAAGCTTCCACGAGTCAACTCGCGAAAGCGTATACCCCTACACTTTTGTTAGTCTCAGCCGTGCTACGGGACTCAAATTTCGCCGTTCTACATGCAGAACAACCCGGCCACCCTCTGAAACTGATCTTAAAACGTGTGCACGGGAACGGATGGGGCCTGATTTCCAGTCGCTCTGTTCACGGATTGAGCTTGCTACCCCAAGGGTAAAAAAATGAAAACAATTTAAATAAACACAATACTCACTTTGCATTGGCCTTGATTGGTATCTTGGTTTTGAGGGTTTTTAAAAAAGTGACCTAATGGGCTTTTGCCTGTTATTTTGTAAATGTACGGCTAGCGGTACAGAAAAAAAACGAGAAAGCACAGCCGAAAATTATTGTAAGGAGGTAAAATCCATGCCGTAGGCAGCAATCCAAAACACACCTATTAAGGGATTCAGCCCCACTGAACTCATAGGGACATTTCTGAAGGGGAAAACGTGCATCGACTCACTTAAAACTTTGCTTTAAAACATGTGGTATAACTCAAAGATCCTCTTTGGAATAACACCCTTATTTTCTACCAAACATTTCTGAAAAATATGGACAACAAAACATTTCTTTATAGCTCATCTTCAAGATATTTGCATAATTTGCAAAAAAAATAATTCAGAGCGAGTCTCCGAGGCGGCAACGTATAAAGGTTTTAAATAAACACATAACTATAAATTTTAAAGGTGTATATTTTGGTAGAAGAAAGAAGATGTTAAAGGGGTACGCCAAATGATAATGCATTATATTTCCTGAAAGACGTTCTTCTGTTTTTAGAATATCAAAGGATTACAAAGGACGCCTAAAAGAATCCTTGATTTTCTAAGATCTACAAAAAGTTTGTTTTTCTGGCCTACCCCATTTTCTGTTAGAATTGAAAGTATTGAAATTTGAAAACACGAATACACACATCAAAATGGAAAAGGAAGCTCTCAACTGCACGTGAGAGATCTGAAAAATTCACATGAGATCTGAAAAACCTTGTATAAATAAAAGTTTGCAAGTGGTGCCCCTTGGTATCGGCACATGCACAGCTATGTGATAACTGCACATTCACCCGGGATGGACTTTCGCAGGTCAAGGTCCTGCCAGGCAAACTTTTCACATCCATAAATCAGAAGAGCAAAGAGGTATACACAAAAGAGAGGGAACCTCCTTCGCAGTTCCCCCTCTTTTGAACAAAACCAACATGGCTTTATGAAATCCTTTTTGTTTTGAATCTGGGACCACAGCTCGTGTTTTCATAGCATTTCCACCATTTCCTGCTGGGGGGGGTGGGGGAATAGAACACCCAAGCCTCCCCCCTCCACTTTGCAGGAAAGCGACTTGTAAGCCCCCCCAATTCATAAATGTAATTAAATAATTACATTAGTGCTAATTAACACGAAACTGCAGATTATTTAAGCGCAAAAAAACCCCCACTATTCAACTTCTTAATTATTCTTGTGCACACAGCATTTCCTTTTGCTCAGGCGCCCAAGGTGGAAATAAAGCATCCCATCTGCTCGTAATTAGAACTAAATAATTTCAGAGAATGCAGCTTATCATTTTGACTGCACATTTGATTAAAAACAGGGCGCGAGCAACGTCCCGGCTTATTGGCGTAATAGCAACAAAGCAGGCAAGCCTGTGTCCTCCCCCCCCCCCTGTCATTAAAGAAGACTGGAAACATTATCTGTTATTTCGAGGGGAGGGAGGGAAGGAAGGAAGAGGGAAAGGAGGGGGGGAGAGAAATACAACTTTTTAGTTCATTTCATACAGATGAAAGCGAATTACAGCAAATCACCTCTCGGCTGAATAGCGGCCTCTACATAATGACTTTATTTGCTTAATCCCCAAATTAAACGCCGTTTCGAGCGAAGGCCCTGCGTTATTACTCGCATCATGTCGACAACATTTTCCTGCCGAGACCAATTTGAATAAAACAAGGGCCTTCCTTGAACTCAATCAAGGAGTCATAATGTGGTGGGTAATAGAGGTTGCTGAAACATCCAGAGGAAAAAAGGGAAAAGAGAAAGTCCTCTACCTAATGACGGGATATGGATAACGGTCCGCTTAGAGGTCCTGATGCGATTCCAGTTGGCGGCCAGATGCTGGAAATCAAGGAAAGGCATTGTGCAGTGACGGGCTGGGGGTGGGGGGGT
>NW_015168069.1:813032-817022 GCF_001447785.1 Gekko japonicus
CCCCCCCCAACCCCCCTTTTCCCACTGTACAGTTAAGCCAGGCATAAATTATATTAATTGATTTAATCACATACTTAAAACATCTTCCCCAATTAATTTAATTAGATGGCTACATGAAGCTACTGGCAGGGGAAGATTAGAGGCTGATCACTTAATTAACAGAATATGAATGAAAAAAAAGGGGCGAGAGAGAGAGAGAAAGCAAACATAAATGAAATGGTGAGCACTAATTAAAAGCCTGTCTGCAAACTTAAGTACTTTCTGACAAAGTAGGGACTGCCGCAGAGACAAGCGATTCTTTTCTCGCCCCTCTATAACAAATCAAGTGCACAGTAAAGGTGTAAGGAGAGTTGGGAGGAAGGAACAGAGGGAGAAAGGAGAGGCGGGGGGGGCAGTGTGGACTTCAAGGCAAAGGCAAACACAGAGCGGCTGCCGAAAACGGGAGTTCTGGGTTGTGTCCAGTGTTGCCTCTAAGCTGAGTTAGTGTGAGCCAGCTCACAGTTCTCTCGCCTCCGGCTCACACATTTTTGTCTTAGCTCAGGAAGGGATGCCTCCAGAGCCAAACTGATTGATGCAGCAGCCAAATCGCTCGCTCACAACTTTAATGCCAGTAGCTCACCGAGTAGAATTTTTGCTCACAAGACTCCACCACTTAGAGGGAGCATTAGTTGTGTCCTCCCACTGTAGGGGACGAAAAAGTCTCATAATGATACAAAGCTGTTTCCGGGTTTGGAGGGGTCCCGGGCACAGAGTGCCCGGGGGCCCCTTCCCTTCTTCTGCCCACCACCAGCCCCCTCCTCACTGGCACTTCTCTTCCCAGCGAGCCACCTTCCTCTGCCCATGACCACCACCACCCCGGGACACCGTTTCTTCAATGGTGCATTGCTGGGAGCACCACTGTCCCCAAGACAGTAGGGAAAAGTAAGAGTCCGGGAGCACCTTTAAGACTGACAGGATTCGCGGCAGGGGAGGAGCTTTCGTGACTCACCGCCAGGGCTTTTTTTGTAGAAAAAGCCCAGCAGGAACTCATTAGCATAATAGGCCACACCCAACAGCAGAAATTCATTTGCTTATTAGGACACACCCCTGACAGCACAGCTCATTACCATATTAGGCCACACACCCCATGTTTGCAGAAGTGTGGTCATCCAGACACACTCACCTTTTGCTTCTTATTCTGTTGACCTTGTTTGTGGTCAAAACCCAGGGATTTTTTATAGCAGGAACTCCTTTGCATGTTAAGCCACACACCACTAATGTAGCCAGTCCTAATGGGTTTCTGCTGTTGGGTGTGGCCTATTATGCTAATGAGTTCCTGCTGGGCGTGGCCAACTCAGCCAGCCGGAACTCCGTTCCTGTGCGTTCCTGCCCAAAAATAGCCCTGCTCACCGCTCAGACAGAGCATCACTGCCACACACATCAGAACGTAAGAGAAGTATTGCTGGATCAGGCCAGTGGCCCATCTGGACCAACACTGTGTCACACAGTGGCCAGAACCCAGGTGCCATCAGGAGGTCCAGCAGCAGGGCCAGAACTCCAGAAGCCCTCCGACTATGCCCCCCCCAAGCAGCCAGAACACAGAGCATCAGTGCCCCAGACATAAGAACATAAGAGAAGCCAACGCTGGATCAGGCCAGTGGCCCATCCAGTCCAACACTCTGTGTCACACAGTGGCCAGAACCCAGGTGCCATTAGGAGATCCACCAGCAGGGCCAGAACTCCAGAAGCCCTCCCACTATGGCCCCCCAAGCACTAAGGATACAGAGCATCGCTGCCCCAGACATAAGAACATAAGAGAAGCCAATGTTGGATCAGGCCAGTGGCCAATCCAGTCCAACACTCTGTGTCACACAGTGGCCAGAACCCAGGTGCCATCAGGAGGTCCACCAGCAGGGCCATAACTCCAGAAGCCCTCCCACTGTGGTCCCCCAAGCACCAAAGCACCAAGAAGACAGAGCATCACTGCCTCAGGGTATGCAGACACTGGCCTTTTAATGATGTCACGTCCAGGGTTCCCTCTAAGCTGAGTTAGTGTGAGCCAGCTCACAGATTTTTAGCCTCCAGCTCACACATTTTTGTCTTATCCCAGGAAGGATGGCGCCAGAGCAAACTGATTTATGCAGTAGCCAAATCGTTTGCTCACAACATTAATGCCAGTAGCTCACCAAGCAGAAGTTGTGCTCACGGGACTCCACAGTTTAGAGGGAGCATTGGTCATGTCACACATTACATAGGGAATAAGGGAAAACTTGGCAAGGAATTGTATCGTCAGAGCCAACCCCAGGTTTGCCATAATGACTCCTTTACAGTGTCGGTGACATAAAATTCTGAGCGTTTTCCTGACAAAGGGATGAGACAAGTGAAGGTCTAAAGAAAAACTTCCAACTTCACATGGAAGGAGAAAGGAGAAAATTGTAGCCACAAAAGAGCTACACGTCTCGGGAAGGACGAAGCATGATGCTCAGACGTATGCATAGTTATGCAAAAAGGTAAAGAGAGAGGAATGTTTTATTGCGACAACTCAAGCAGAAGAAAGAGAGAGAGAGAAGAGGTTGGATTTATACCCCATGGCCCTTCAGTACCCAAAGGTGTCTCAGAGCGGCTGACAAACTCCTTTCCCTTCCCCTCCCCACAACAGACAGACACCCTGAGAGGTAGAAGAAGAAGAAGAAGAGAAGAGATTGGATTTATACCCCGCTCTTCACTACCCGAAGGAGTCTCAGAGCGGCTTACAAACTCCTTTCCCTTCCCCTCCCCACAACAGACAGACACCCTGAGAGGTAGAAGAAGAAGAAGAAGAGAAGAGATTGGATTTATACCCCGCTCTTCACTACCCGAAGGAGTCTCAGAGCGGCTTACAAACTCCTTTCCCTTCCCCTCCCCACAACAGACAGACACCCTGAGAGGTAGAAGAAGAAGAAGAAGAGAAGAGATTGGATTTATACCCCGCTCTTCACTACCCGAAGGAGTCTCAGAGCGGCTTACAAACTCCTTTCCCTTCCCCTCCCCACAACAGACAGACACCCTGAGAGGTAGAAGAAGAAGAAGAAGAGAAGAGATTGGATTTATACCCCGCTCTTCACTACCCGAAGGAGTCTCAGAGCGGCTTACAAACTCCTTTCCCTTCCCCTCCCCACAACAGACACCCTGGGAGGTAGACGGGGCTGAGAGAGCTCTTGACAGAAACTGCCCTTTTTCAGAACAGCTGTGCCAGAACTACACCTTTGCCCAAGGTCATCTAGCCAGGTGTGAGTGGAGGAGTGGGCAAGCAAACCTGGTTCTCCCAGATTAGAGTCTGTGCACTTAACCGCTGCACCAGACTGGCAGAGCGTGTTTGGAAAAGAAGCCCGCCTGGAACACCTGGCAGCACGGCCCACCTTGGCCCGGTCGTAGAAATTCTCCAGGTGTTTCTGCCGCGACTCCCATAGGGTCTTCCGGATCCGGCACATGTTCATGCGCACCAGCCACGAAATGGCAACCACGCCGGAGGCCCACTGCCTCCGCCGGAAATTGATGTAGGCCTTCCTGCGTCTGTAGCACCGCCACGTGGCCTGGATCTTGGTGGCGGCCGCTTCGGTGCCCTTCTGACCCTTGTACCTCTGGCCAGGTCGGTTTAAGAGCTTCCGGACGGCTACGTGGTTCTTGATCACGGAGAGAAGTTCTTCCCTGGTCGGCCTCTGGCGGAATTCGAAATCCAGGAGAAGCTCCATCACCTTCTTCCCCTTGATGACGGCCAAAGGCACGGCGTAATCTTTCAGAAGTTTGGCGACGTGTTCTAAGAAAGAGAGGGCGCTCCCCCAGAATAAGCAGCAGTGCTGTTTGAACGCTACAAGATCAGCAGCCTCCTGGTCTAGGTTTCCCTTGCGAACCAGAACATCAAATTCCACAGCCAGATTCTGGAAAGCTTGAGCAGTAGTCACTTCCGGCGTCTACGGAAAGAGAAGGAATCCATGTTTGCAGGGGTCATTTCCTGCCGGAGCGCACAGGAGC
>NW_015168069.1:817549-818797 GCF_001447785.1 Gekko japonicus
AAAACAGTCCAGGGGCACCTTTAAGACCAAGTTTTATTCAGGTACAAGCTCTCCCTCCTCTGCGAGGACAGATCTGCACGTCCCCCCCAATAGCTAGCAATCCAAAACAGTCCAGTGGAGCCTGAGCGGTGGGTGTTGCCTTCTGACACACTTCCAGTGAGGTCAGGGGGTGTGGCATAGGCAAATAAGTTATGCTAATGAGTAATGCTAATGAGCTCCTGCACCTCTTCTTCTAGGAAATGACCCCTGCACGTTTGTCACAAAAGGAGCTGTGGAGACCTCCCTCTCCCAATATTTTATTTGCTTCATTCGTACCCCGCCTCCCTTCCCAAAGTGGCTTACAGCCTTGCCCTCGCCTCCATTTTATCCTCACAACAACCCTGTGAGGTAGGTTAGGCTGAGGGGGTGTGACTGGCCCAATTCACTGAAACTCTGAACCACGAATTGCCAAATAGCGATGCAGCATGTATAGATAAGAACATAAGAACATAAGAGAAGCCAATGTTGGATCAGGCCAAGTGCCCGTCCAGTCCAACACTCTGTGTCACACAGTGGCCAAAAAGTACCAGGGGCCATCAGGAGGTCCAGGAGTGGGGCCAGGAGGACACTAGAAGCCCTCCCACTGTTGACCCCCAAGCACCAAGAATACAGAGCATCCCTTGCCCCAGAGCCCCTATCTATACCTTGTGGCTAATAGCCACTGATGGACCTCTGCTCCATATGCTTATCCAGTTCCCTTTTGAAGCCTTCCATGCTTGTAGCCGCCACCACCTCCTGTGGCAGTGAATTCCATGTGTTCATCACTCTTTGGGTGAAGAAGGACTTCCTTTTATCTGTTCTAACCCGACTGACAAAGATTGTCAATGCAAACTGTTTCTTTGTTTCAGATTAGCGGGGACTCATCAGGTTTGAAAGTAACTGTATAAGAGTAACAACTATGTTTTAAGCATTGTAAAACTTCCATTCTTGGGTTTTTAGTTAGGTTCTTTTTACTTTCTTCTATAGATTGTAGATTCTCTCTCCCCCCCCAATTTCTGTTGTAGTTTTATAGAAATGCAAATACAAAGGCCAGATAATGGAACTGGAAGGCCAGATAACGAAACTGAAGCTCAAATACTTTGGCCACCCAATGAGAAGGGATCACTCACTGGAGAAGACCCTGATGCTGGGAAAGATTGAAGGTCAAAGAAGACGGGGACGGCAAAGGATGAGATGGTTGGACAGTGTCATAGATGCAACGAACATGAA
>NW_015168069.1:818953-850393 GCF_001447785.1 Gekko japonicus
GGGGGCCGGTCGAAACGGGAAACCGGTAGGGGAATTGGGGTGGGGGGGCACAGGGGCCTCAGGGCCTAACAGCGGCTAAAGAACTCTGGGCAGGGAACCGCCCCTGGGAGCAGACCCACCTGAGGCAAATGCCAAGGAGGGCATGAGGTTTGGCCGACAGGCCCCTTGCTTTGATGTGGAGCGGTGGCTCAGAGGTTAAGACGCCGAGCTGCAGACCGGAAGGTCTATCGTTCGGCAGTTCAAGACCCGAGTGCCGCGTGACAGAGTGAGCTCCCGAACCAGGCAGTTCGAAAGCAAGGAGTTGCAAGTAGATAAACAGGTACCGCTTCGGTGGGAAGGGAACAGCGTTCTGTGCGCCTCGGCGTCTAGTCATGCCGGTCACATGACCACGGAAACGTCTCTGGACAGCGCTGGCTCTTCGGCTTGGAAACGGATATGAGAACCGCCCCCCAATGCTCCCTCTAAGCTGTGGCTTCTTGTGAGCAAAAATTCTACTTTGTGAGCTACTGGCGTTAAAGTTGTGAGCGAGCGATTTGGCTGCTGCATAAATTAGGTTGCTCTGGAGCCGTCCTTCCTGAGCTAAGATAAAAATGTGTGAGCCGGAGGCTAAATAACTGTGAGCTAGCTCACATTGACTCAGCTTAGAGGGAACACTGCCGCCCCCTAGAGTTGGATTCCACTGGCTTTCGACCAAGGGAAACCTTTACCTTTACGGCCCAGGAACTTCTGCAAAAGGCAACTAATACAACTAAAGGAGAGGTTTGCTGTATTCCCACACAGCACAGTCATTTTTGCTGAGGCTGAAGATTTTTTTAAAAAAATGATTCAAACCCCACCCTCCCTGCCGAAGCATGGGATGCCCCCGCAGGGGAGACGGAGGAAGAGGAGGAGGCCCCACCTCAAGGAGCTTTGCAGAGGTCGATTCAGGGTGATCGATATTTGCCGACTTGTGCCCCAAAAACGCCAACATGACCAGATCACGATAGGACAGCTGAAAGACCCACGGAGCTCCCCCGTCCGCAGAGGGAGCCCCATACTCAGTGGGGGGCAGCCCCAGCTCCCGCCTTGGGGTCCGTTCGGGGCTCTGGATTGGAGGCACAAACAGTGCAATCCGGCACGTGATGAACGGAGGGGAAGGCTTACGGAATGCCGGTGCTGACCGGCAAAGGGCTGCGCCGTAAGCTCCCCCGACCTGAAACGTGAGATTTGGGGCGCGATGCGAAAGGTCAAAGCGACGCATGCTGTGTACAGGAGGGAGATTGAGGCCAGTCACGCCGCCATACCTTTGCCCTGCAGACCCGGTTAATGGCCGACTCCCGCGTCTGGATGGCCGGGATGAGCTTGGGTTTCCGGAGGGACACCACGGAGATGCAGGAGGGGGGCGGGGCGATGCTGCCCTTGGTGCCTTTGCTGCCTTTGCTTGTGCGGCTCCGGGGAGGGCCCAGGCGCGTCTCCGCCTTCTTGCCCTCCGCACTTCCACCTAGGAGAACAATGTGAGGTCTTTTCCACACACACAAAAATGGTTTTCACTGAAAATTGAGGCAAGACCTCCAAAGGGGAACAGCTGGGTCTCATTCTGGAGAAAGGAGCAGTGACTCCCAAAAGCTCCTACCCTGCCACCGGTTTTGGTCGCCTTGAAGGCACTGCTGGACTCTTTCGCTGTTCTCTCCTGCTTCACTCTACAGCTCTCACCGGGCCTCAGAGGGACAGTTTTGACACAAGCAGGACGGCGCCGCTACGGCATCGTCTGCTATAAATTTTTATTTGTTTTGATATCTGTGCCCTGCTTTTCTCTCCCCCAAGGGGAACCCAAAGCCATTTACAAGAAGAGGAAGAGATTGGATTTCTACCCCACCCTTCACTTCCCGAAGGAGTCTGAGAGCGGTTTACAATCTCCTTTTCCTTCCCCTCCCCACAACAGACACCCTGTGAGGTAGGCGGGGCCGAGAGAGCTCTTTCAAGGACTGCTCGTGAGAGAACAGCTCTGAGAGAACTTGTGACTGACCCAAAGTCACACCAGCAGCTGCATGTGGAGGAACGGGGAATCAAACCCGGTTCTCCCAGATTAGAGTCCACACTCCTAACCATGACACCAAGGTTGCTGCTGTGTTCATTTTGGAGGCACTTTTTTTTTAGTCTCCTGATGTGGGAGACCAGAGCAGTATGAAGGCCTACGTTACATACATAAATCCAGCCATGCACCAATTGTCAAGCATAATTAAAGCAATAATCAGACGTCACCACAACCATTACCAAAATGGAGATATTGACAAATTTGACCTGGTGACGGCGAAAGGTTCTTATGTTCGCATTACCTGCATTCATTCGCATTACGTTCGCATCACCTGCCCTACCTGCCGTTCGTTTCTTGTGCTTGGTGTGAAATTCGTGGAGAGGAGCGGGCTTGGGTAGAACGAGAGGCTCCTCGAGAGTGATCCTGGCAGCACGCGGGATCAGGCCCCTTTCGATTAGACTCAGGATCCCTGGGTGGGGGGGAGAAGGCGGATTTGACAGGTTACTGAGGATGTCAGGGTGGTCGAACTTCCCAACCTGAAACCCAGGGGATGGCAGTATTGGCAGGACATCTTGCCAATATCTCTTCTAAGGTCTGCTGTTATTAAAGGCTCAAAGGCAAGAAGAAAAATAAGAAGAAGAAGAGGAGGGGGAGGAAGTTGGATTTATACCCCGCCCTTCACTCGGAGTCTCAGAGCGGCTTATAAACTCCTTTCCCTTCCTCTCCCCACAACAGACACCCTGGGAGGTCGGTGGGGCAGAGAGAGCTCTCCCGAGAACTGCTCGTGATAGAACAGCTCTGATAGAACAGCTCTGAGAGAACTTGTGACTGACCCGAGGTCACACCAGCAGCTGCATGTGGAGGAGTGGGGAATCAAACCCAGTTCTCCCAGATAAGAGTCCGCACACAGCTGGGGGGCCTGGGGGCTGGATGGAAGTCAGGGGGCCTTGGCAGGAAGTCAGGGAGCCAGGCCCCAGACTGCCCCACTGTAGCTACCGGCCTGCTCTGCAGTCAGTACAGCATTGGCCCGGGGTATCCGAATGTGGTTCTGAGCCGCATCTTTTCCTGTTACAGTGTGGGTGTGGGAAAACAGTGGAGCAAACGCTAGACGCAGACTGCACCTAGTGGAGGTGGTTTGCCGTTTCCTACTCCGAGTAGCAACCCTGGACTTCCTCTCTGGTCTCCCGTCCGATGACTCCCCAGGGCCGATCCCGCTCAGCTTCCAAGCGCTAACAAAACCAGGCTAGCGTGGGTCATCTTATACCCTCAACATCTGAGCCTATGTCGTAGACTCTGTGTTGCACTACTTCGGTTTATTGTGCTGGTCTTATGACTGTTTTTAATAAATGTTGTTGCACCCTCAAAATCTGGCTGCTCTTCAAGGTGCTACTGGACCTGAATCTTGCTGCAGTTATGCACGTCCACCATGATGTACGGGGCCAAAAAGAAAAGAAGAAAAGGATAATGAAATAAACCCAGCGCGGGGGGGAAGGGGCAGAGCGGGCAGCAGGGCCTGACCTTTCTGAGCATCCATTTTGGTCAGAGGCAACACCGAGCAGGAACTGTTCAGGTGGAAGGATGGCGGGGCCACCGAGAGGCTGCCCACCGTGACGCCCTTGGTGACCTTTCGAGGAGACACCTGAGGAGAGAACAAAGGCGATGCCCGCCGTCAGCTGCTGAGACTTGGGGCCGCGGCGGCACAGAGCAGAGCTCCTGGCTCACGCGCGGCTAAATAATAAACACGCTTTCTGCTCGGAATAATTTCATTACGGCTTAATAAAGAAAACAGTACGAGCTCAAGATTTTACTGCTTTCCAGACAGGCTTGCCCCCGCTTGTCGTCTGTCGGCGGCTTCTATAATCTAAACGAAGAGTTAATTAAAATCCAATCAACGTCTTGCGAAGACACCTATGCGATAAATAATCAAATAAATATGAAAGAAAGAAAAGAAAAAAACCAACTGGGGCCTTTTTGCAAGGGACCACGGTGACTACGAGGTAAGTTGAGGGATGGTGAAAAGGAAACTATCGCGGAATGAAAACAGGATCAGAGGGGTCGTTGTGTCGGCCTGCAGTAGAACACCTAAATCTGAGTCCAGCAGCCCCCTTACAGAACAACAGGATTTTTGGGGTACAGGTTTTTTGAGAGTCAAAGCGCGAATCCCGAAAATCTTGTTGGTCTCTTAGGGGGTACTGGACTCAAGTTTAGCTTGACAAAAATCATTCTTTGTCACAGACCTTTATTTGGACATTTGGACCAGTGTCATTCTCAAACCAGCCTGCTCAGATCTCCATGGTAAAACAGCATGTGAAAAAAAAAGCCAGGGAAACGCTATATCTCATAGAATATGCAAACGTTTACGTGAGATAGATGAAAATGCAAATATAACAATAAAGTACGACGATATATAAATGCAAACAGTGCAACAGGTAGCCAAATAACGAAGGCTCCGGATTCTTCTTTTGGTTTCGTGAATGTCACTTCGTCAGAAGTATTCTTGACACAGTCTTGTTGTCCTTATGTGTCAAGAATGCTTACTTCTGACGAAGTGACATTCACGAAACCAAAAGAAGAATCCGGAGCCTTCGTTATTTGGCTACCTGTTGCACTGTTTGTACTTTGTTGTACTGTTTGTATATCGTCGTACTTTCTTGTTATATTTGTATTTTCATCTATTTCACATAAACTTTTGCATATTCTATGAGATATAGCATTTCCCTGGCTTTTTTTTCATATGCTGCTTTACCATGGAGATCTGAGCAGGCTGGTTTGAGAATGACACGGGTCCAAATGTACCTTACAAGCTAGGAGGTCTCTTATTTTGCCAGATCTCCATGGTGGCAGCTTGGTGAATCTCATTTGGTCAGGGCACGGGGCTTATCCCCTTACGGAAATGGCTGCCACCACCCACTTCAGTCTGATGCTTTTTGTCTACTCCGTGCTGCAACCGTGGACTGCGGAAACCCAAGCCTCAGCTGTCAATTTACACCTCTGCAAAACCAAGAGAAAGAAATACAGAGGTGGTGTTGATCTTGGCCATCAAAGGCCCATCAATTATCTCCACAACTGAGATGCCTTTCATCAGCGGCAAAGCCACGGGCCACAGCCAAACGCTGTCAGGAGAAAAGAGGCAGAGAGGGACGTGCCATAAGGGATGCAGGAGGGGACAGACAGCGCCTTACCAATCTCCCCCACCCTCGTGCTTCATACAGCAATAACCAGTTCCAGAAAGTGGTGGTGGGAAGTGCCATCAAGTCTCAGCTGATGTATGACCAGGGCTGTTTTTGGGCAGGAACGCACAGGAATGGAGTTCTGGCCGGCTCCCGAGTTGGCCACGCCCAGCAGGAACTCATTAGCATAATAGGCCACACCCAACATCAGAAACTCATTCGGATTGGCTACATTAGGGGTGTGCGGCCTAACATGCAAAGGAGTTCCTGCTACAAAAAAAGGCCCTGGGTTTTGACAACAAACAAGGTAAACAAAATAACAAGCCAAAAGGTGGGTGTGGCTGGATAACCACACTTCTGGTAACATGGGGGTGCGGCCTAATGTGCTAATGAGCTGTGCTGTCAGGGGTGTGGCCTAATATGCTAATTAGTTTCTACTGTTGGGTGTGGCCTATTATGCTAATGAGTTCCTGCTGGGGTTTTTCTACAAAAAGAGCCCTGCGTATGACAGTCGCGTAAGGTTTTCAAAACAAGAGATGAACGAAGGTGGTTTGCCATTGCCTGCCTCTGCATCGCAACTCTGGACTTAGAATCATGGAAGGGACCTCCAAGGTCATCTAGTCCAACCCCCTGCACAATTCACAAATACCCCCCCCCACACACACACACCCAATGTCCCCTGTTCCATGCCCAGAAGATGGCAAAAAACCTCCAGGATCCCCGGCCAAAACTGGCCTGGAGAAAAATTGCTTTCTGACCCCAAAGTGGCGATTGGCATTTCCCTGGCCGTGTAAGAAAGGGCCACGAGAATTGAGCACTGATGCAGCCCTTCCTGCCCTCCTTCTCATGATCTGCCCAGGTTCACAGAATCAGCACTGCTGTCAGATGGCCATCTAGCCTCTGCTTAAAAACCTTCCTCGGTGGTCTCCCACCCAAGTACTAACCGGGGCTGACCCTGCTTAGCTTCCAAGATGTGATGAGATCAGGCTAGTCTGGGCCATCCCAGTCAGGGAAAGTACTAACTGAGGCCAACCCTGTGTAGCTTCTGCGATCTGACCACATTGAACTAGCCTGGGCCATCCAGGTCGGGGCAATTCCAGAAAAGAGCCCCTTACTGACCTAGAGAATGGAGTGTGCTACAGGCAGGGCTATTTTTGGGCAGGAACGCACAGGAACGGAGTTCTGGCTGGCTCCCAAGTTGGCCACGCCCAGCAGGAACTCATTAGCATAACAGGCCACACCCAACAGCAGAAACTCATTAGGATTGGCTACATTAGGGGTGTGTGGCCTAACATGCAAAGGGTTCCTGCTCCAAAAAAAGCCCTGGGTTTTGACAACAAACAAGGTAAACAGAATAAGAAGCAAAAGGTGGGTGTGGCTGGATGACCACACTTCTGGTAACATGGGGGTGCGGTCTAATGTGCTAATGAGCTGTGCTGTCAGGGGTGTGGCCTAATACGCTAATGAGTTTCTGCTGTTGGGTGTGGCCTATTATGCTAATGAGTTCCTGCTGGGCTTTTTCTACAAAAAAAGCCCTGGCCACAGGTATTTTATTTATTTATTTATTTATTTGGATTTGTATCCCGCCCTCCCTGCAGGAGAGCTCAGGGCGGGTAACAACAATGTAAAATACAGCACAGTTAAAACCAAGTTAAAACCACAGTATAAAATGCCATACTCCTAAGTACCATGTCAGCTCTGATAGAACCATATCAACAGTGGCGGAAGATTTTAAGATGCTAGGGTCCAGACCGCTGGTGGGGTCGGCCACAAAGAGCCTGGTGGAAGAGTTCCATCTTACAGGCCCTGTGGAATTGTAATAAATCTTGCAGGGCCCCTGGTAGATGGTGCCCATTTGTCCTTCTGAGTCAGAGACTTAGGAACAAAGCTGGGAAGCCCACAGAACAGTGTTGGTACCAGTGTTCCCTCTAAGCTGAGTCAGTGTGAGCTAGCTCACAGTTTTTTAGCCTCCGGCTCACACATTTTTTGCCTTAGCCCAGGAAGGGACGGGGCTCCAGAGCAAACTAATTTATGCAGCAGCCACATCACTTGCTCACAACTTTAATGCCAGGAGCTCACAAAGGATAATTTTTGCTCACAAGACTCCACAGCTTAGAGGGAGCACTGGTTGGTACCCTCTTTCCGCATTTAGCCCAGCTGGGAAAAGCAAATGCTATAAAGCTCTCTCAGCTTCCATAAAAGCTCTTGACGAACAGCCTTGGGCAGGTTCTCCCGAGGCCCGAAGAACACGGGAATCCACATTAGAAGACAGCAATACGGAAAAGTTGGAGGCACAATTGAATCTAGACCAAGCAGCTTCCTCCAGATTTTTGAAGAGGAGAAATAACACCCTACAGTTTCGCCCTATTCCATAAATAATCAAGCAAGCACCCAATTTCTGTTGCTCGTAAGCCCTTGAGTCAAAGGGACATGTCGAGGTAACACTTCCAGCAGGAAGCCGATAAAGCCCCAACAGTCTGACTGCACCTTTGATAGGGTTTACTCCAGCATAACATTTGCCATCGTGGAAATGCATGGCCCAGGCTAGCCCGATCTCATCAGATCTTAGAACAGGGGTGTCAAACATGCGGCCCGGGGGCCGGATCAGGCCCGCAGTGGAACTGGCTGTCTTCTCCTTCTTCTTCCAGTTCTGCCTCTGCTGCGTCATCGTAGGTTTGCAGCTTACAGATACACACCAGAACAGCATACTCAAGATTGCAACAGCACAGACATTTTGATGCAATAATTCAGAGCAAGAGGTGTCAGTTATCAGACACTGTTAAATAAACAAAACATTGCAAGAGTGCTAATGTTTGAAGCATGTTTTTGTTTTAAGTTTTTTAAAAAACCCTCTGTGTTTGTGTTCTTTATAAAGTTTATATCTCCGCTACCTGGCATTGCCTTTTATGACACACATGGCCCGGCCCAACAAGGTCTCATTTATGTCAGATCTGGCCCTCGTAACAAATGAGTTCGACACCACTGTCTTAGAACGTAAGCAAGGGTAAGTACGTGGTTGGGAGACCACCATGGAAGTCCGGAGCTGCTATGCAAAGAGAGGCAATGGCAAACCACCTCTGAATGTCGCTTGTCGTGAAAACCCTATAGAGTCGCTGTAAATTGGCTGCAACTTAACAGCATTCTCTGCCTCCAGCACGACAGCCTTGCGGAGGGGCCTGAAATGACACCTTGAGTATGATCTGGCTCCAGCCCCACCAGATCCTTTCTGGGAGAAATCCTAGCGCCTGCCTAATCCCATCACAATGATCCCGAGATGTCAGGGCGTGATTTTCACAGATTAGAGCTAAGCGCTTCATTTGGACGGATGGCAAAGATTTGTTCCGTGTAATAAGCCCGGAACATTATCTCCCCCCACCCCCGTCTCAAGCAATTCTGTGTATAATTAAGTAGGTGCACGAAACAAAACCATTCTATTAGTCTTGCCGAAGTGCATTCCTCTCGTGAATAAAAACGTCCCACTCAATACAATTATTTTTCTACGCTGCAATTTAAAGCTGCCGTTTCCCCCGCCACCGCAAGAAGTGTGAATTTTCTGTTTTGTGCACTGTGTTGCTTTTTTGGCTGTTAAGAAAACGGTACCAAGGCAAAACTGTTTGATGAGAAGGGGAAAAGGCCGGCAGCATCATCTTTTTAAAAAAGAGGGGGGGGAAGGGCCGGAGGAAATTGCCAGCCGGCCGTCCAGCACGCCCGCTTTCACAGCTGAGCAGCTGATGGACAAGAAGGAAGCGCAAGCCGAACATTTGGCTCCCCGATTTACGGCTTGTTTGAGATGTTCCTCTTTAGTGACACTGATAAATTAGTCGGGATAACGATTTCATTTCAGCGGTGGCCCGTAGAAACGATACCGCCAAAATTGCGGGCATTTGGAAAATATATAGTGCGTGCAAAAGAGAGAGAGAGAGGGAGAGAGAGAGAGAGGGAGAGAGAGAGGGAGAGAGAGAGGGGGGGGAGCGGCTTCCATCTGCGACAGAAGTCTTGAGTTCTAGTACTGAGTGACTTTTATAAAAAGGGAAAAACAGCTTTAACTTTGGCACGTCCTACAAAAATGCTTTTGCTTTGGGGCGGGTGGGAGGGGAGTCTTTACACATGAAAGTTCTGTCGATATGTACGAAGCTTTCATTGAGATCAACGCATCGCAGGGTTGCACCACAGGCCTCCCCCCTTTGACGGCAGCCCACCGATCTCCATGAAACGCTGTTCCTTGGGCACAGGGACCCCCCCTCTCCCAGAACTGCATAAGTGGGGTCTGCAGTGGAAAGGGAGAAATTGCCCAGTGAGTCCAGATTCAACCCATAGTTTATTCTTAGGCATTTTCAGCTGCTCAACTTCAATGCAGCGCCCCTCCTCCTATGCCTGTGTGTTAAGTCCTGTCCAGTGGCTTCCAATTTATGGCGACCCCATGAATTAAAGACCTCCAAAGCATCCTGTCATTAACAGCCTTGCTCAGGTCTTGCAAGCGGAGGGCCCTCGTGGCTTCCTTGACTGAGACAAATTATCTCAGGCTGGAACTCCCGCGTTTCCTACTGCCTTCCACTTTCCCTAGCATTATTGTCTCTTGCAGCAAGTCTTGTTTTCTCATGATGTGTTGTTGTTGTTCAGTCGCACAGTCGAGTCTGACTCTTCGCGACCCCATGGACCACATCACGCCAGGCCCTCCTGTCTTCCACCATCCTCCGGAGTTTGCTTAATTCCCTGTTCGTTGCCTCTATGAAACTGCCTGACCATCTCATCCTTTGCCGTCCCCGTCTTCTTTGACCTTCAGTCTTTCCCAGCATCAGGGCCTTCTCCAGTGAGTGCTCCCTTCTCATTGGGTGGCCAAAGTAGTTGAGCTTCAGCTTCAGTATCTGGCCTTCCAGGGAACAGTCAGGGTTGGTTTCTTTTAGGATTGACTGATTCGATCTCATGATGTGACCAAAGTACAATAGCCTCAGTCCAGTCGTTTTAGTTTCTAGGGAGAGATCAGGCTTGGTTTGGTCTTGAATCCTCTTATTTGTATTTTTGGGGGCTCACAGTGGTCTGTAAAACTCTCCTTCAACACACCTTCAACAATCCTATAAGGTAAGCCAATATTATTGCGGGGAGGTGGGCTGAGTTGGACCAGTAAATTCAGGGAAGAGATAAAATATGGACCCAAGATCACCAATTCCTGAACCCTGAGGCTACACTGGTTCCGGTGTAAACCTTCAAAAACAGTCTGTTAAGGAATGAACTCCTGTAGCAAAGAACAAATATTTTGTGGTTGGCCCACTGCCCATCTTTGAGCTACACCAGTCTATTTTGGTTCCCTCTCCATTTGGGAAACGAAGTCCCTCCTTCTGAAGTCTTGGGAAACTTCTTCTGACAGCGAACCTACCAGAAGTTCTCCCTGACAATCTACCTGTGTCAAAACTCTGCCGCAGCAGGTGCGCGTGAGAAGAGACGCTCAACGCCAGTCAGCGCCACATGTGTTCGTCAGGAAACCGAACAGAAGCAGCACAGAAGGAAGGGGGCAAGATAATTGCTGGCGTGAACGGCTGCACATTTTACTCTTGGGCAAGGGGCCAGCTTCCACCGGGGAGGAATCGGCCGGCCTCGCTGATTGGGATTCTGGGCCGGGCCTCCGTTCTTGCTGGCCGACAGCTGTAAGCCAGCAACCCATAGCATCCCAATCAGGTGCCAAGTTCCATCCGAGAATGCTGATACGGACGGAGGCGGCTTCGTCTGCCGGCCGCCTTGCGGAATGACAGTCAATCTTGGATTCCAGATGACAGGGACTGGATGCAAAATGTAAAACAAATGGTGACCTTTCCAAAGATTAATTTGTTTACCAACCGAAAGCCCTCTGTTTGTCATCCAGGATTGGGGTGACCTTCACATCCCCATTTCTAGTTTGAGAGGAGTCGGAACGTACTCATCTGTTAACTTAACTCCACCTCACCAATTATTCGCTTTCTTATTTGGAGGTGGGGGTGGGCTTATTAATTCTCCGTCACCTTCTGTAGCGTTTTTATAAATGCGGCAAACGCATTCCGAATTACTGCACCAGAACGTCAATTCGTTTAAATCTAATTCCGCTACCGGTGCCAAAAATCATCATTTTCTTTGTCATGACAAAAAACGAGCAGGGGCTTGAAGCGCACGCAGGGTTTTGTCGGCGCTGATGCATCTTCTTGTTCATTCTGCTGCTCACTTGGACAGAAAGAAACTGTCTTTCCTGGAATCATCTCCAAAACGTACATGCACTCCCTGTGGATTAATTCAGACACACACATGTGTAGGAGTGTGCGGGCATTCAGAACACACACACACGTGCAGAGGATGAAACTTGGAAGCGGAGAAAGAAGCAATTGGAGTAACTTAGGTGAACGGGCAAAGGGAAGACAGCAACTCATAAAAACTGGCAATCGCCGGGGCACTAAATTCTTCCCCATGAATAAATAAAGACGTTCTAAGTTTACATGGCATTATATATTTATTTATGGGGGCCGAAGTGTCGGTATAATTCTGCACAGCATTCTTATGAAGATGGGAACCGCAGAAAGCCTCTCCCAGGTCACGCAATTATTTAGAGTTATCTTCGTGGCCAACCGCATTGGGTCGTTTGCTTAGCGTGTGTTCTATGACCGCAGCGGCCAGCACGTCAGGCCATGCCAGAAATCTATGGCCGGGAAGCTCTTAAAGGGCTGCGGCTCATTTGTATCTCTAAGATGCACACAATTAACATAATTTGCATGCCATTTTAATTAACACGGCTAATCTGCATATTTTAACCACATGTAATTAACATAATTTCACGTTTTCACAACCGCTGCTAATCCGCACGTTTTAATTGCTCGCAATTAACATAATTTGCATGCAATTTTAATTAACACTGTTAATTTGTATATTTCCATTGCCGGTAATTAACATAATTTCGCATTTTCACAAACTGCGCTAACTTGGATATTATAGTGGCCCATAATTAATATAATTTGCAGATAATTTTTTTGCAAACACTGGTAAACTGTACGTTCAAGTTGCTTGTCATTAACATAATTTGCCTTTAAAAAAATAAACAGTGCTGATTTGCATATTTTGATTTCAAACCGGGCTGGATGAAGCCCAGTGCCTAAGCATGTAAAAGCTAACCCTGGTGCAAAATAAAATAAGCCCATCAGTCTATTGCGAAATCCACCAAAATATGCATCATCTGAAACCATTACCAAGTCCCAATCTTTCTGACAGCTCTACGATTTGCCTGCTATGATACACATATAGCTGAAGATGAGTAAAAGAGACTTCACTGAAACAGAAAAGAACAAGCTGTTTCATATGTTCAGGCCATCTGCAAGATCAAATGGTAACTTGCACATGCGAATGGGCCACTGCAGATCAAATGCCACAGATTCCGATTCATTCCAAGGCAAAGATTTTTCAGTGGAGTCCATTCACACATTCCATTGACAAATGTATACTTGAATGAGTTTAGGAATCCAGTCAGTGGTTTTGCTAGAAACAAAAAACAAACAAAAAATCACTGTGTCAGACAGTACCAATGTCAAATCTTTTGCAAAAAATTATTGTATTCAAAATTACCAATAAATCTGTCAATGTTATCAATGAATATCTGTGTCTCGAACCTTAATTATTGGTATCCAAAATTGCATCAAAAGTATCAAAAATAACAACTCAGCACAGAAAGTCTAACATTCAACTATGCAGTTACAAGATCAGTCCAACAGTAAAATTGAGAATGCTAAAGTACAGGTACAAAATTGCAAATAACTTGACAAGCGTTCCGATATGCGCTGTTTCCAATTCTTCCTCAGAACTCAGAGGCTTAGAATTTCAATGCATTATCCGTTCCGTCAGTCAGAAAACGTCTGGTATATTACATCGTAGAAAAATAATGAACGGTTTTTGCAAGTCTACTAGTTGGATGTTTCAAGACCCAACGGATGATGTATTGAAACTCTAAGCCTGTGACTTCTGAGGAAGAACTGGAAACAGCACATATCGCAACGCTTCTCAAGTTATTTGCAATTTTGTGTTCGGTCTCTTTGGTCTTACCATTCTCAACTTTACTGTTGGACTGATCTTGTAACTGCATAATTGAATGTTATACTTTCTTTGCTAATGATTCTAATGTGGTTTTGGCACTCGTGAGTAGCTAATTTTAGCACTTTTGATGCAGTTTTGGATATTAATAATTAGGGTTTGAGACACAGATATTCACTGATGACATTCATATATTTATTGATAATTTTGAATACAACATTTTTTTTTCAAAAGAGTTGACTTTGGTGCTGTTTGACATGGTGATTTGTTTGGGTTTTTGTTTCACATCCACCATGGTCCCCCCCTTTCTTTCGTGCACTGATCTTCCAGAACTACCTGACCAAAGAACCCGCAGGGACTGCAAATCTGTCTGAAGAGTTCTGGGGAAGGATTTAACCACCAACTTGAGAGTACAACCGATCGGGCAAGAAAACACATCCTGAGTACTTACAGGAGCCATTTTTCGCCGACTCACGAGAGGCACGCCAACTCCGTAGTTCTGATGTAGAACCTTTCGATGCTGGGCGTTTTGGGGGTCATACAGGATCTTCAGCATCATCGACAGCTTGTGCTGCAACAGAAAAGGCATACATGGATGCCGTGCGCAATACAAAGAAACCTTCCAAAGCCCATTTCTTGCTTCTGACTAAGGATATGCTAGCCCTATGCAACGATGGTTTGGTTATGCTAGTGCACGATGAGCAACAGAGGAAGAAAACGAAATGGCTGCTTAGAAAAAGCGAAGTAAAGGGGGCAGCACCAAGGCAAAATGAAGATGAAGAAGCAAATCGGTACGGAGGGAAAGAAGAAGAAGAGGAGGAGGAGGAGGAGGAGGAGGAAGTCTCAGAGCGGCTTACAAACTCCTTTCCCTTCCCCTCCCCACAAGAGACATCCTGGGAGGCAGGTGGGGCCGAGAGAGCTCTGACAGAAACTGCTCTTTTTTTCAAGAACAGCTGTGCCAGAATTAGGGCTTGCCCAAGGTCATCCAGCCAGGTGCAAGTGGAGGAGCGGGGAATCAAACCCGGTTCTCCCAGATTACAGTCTGCTTTTTTTGTAGCAGGAACTCCTTTGCATGTTAGGCCACACATCCCTAATGTAGCCAATCCTAATGAGTTCCTGCTGTTGGGTGTGGCCTATTATGCTAATGAGTTCCTGCTGGGCGTGGCCAACTTGGGAGCCAGCCGGAACTCCGTTCCTGTGCGTTCCTGCCCAAAAATAGCCTTGGAAACTGCCAACTGGAACTGAGCTACACAACAGAAAGGGCAAACGCCGCATCTCTTGGGTGTGGACTCCTCTTTCACAATGCGGATCCACTATGGCTCATCTTGGTGGGGTGGGAGGGGAATGAGGTCCGTGGCCTGGGGCCCCTGATCATATTGGCCCAGTGAACCAAAACATTTTCTTCTGGTTCAACCTTACCATGCAGATAAAAGAAAGGGGAGAAATCATAATTAAAGAAATGAGTGTTCAGATTCCAAAAGAAGAAGAAGAGAAGAGAATGGATTTATACCCTGCCCTTCACTCAGAGTCTCAGAGTGGCTTACAAACTCCTTTCCCTTCACCTCCCCACAACAGACACCCTGTGAGGTAGGCGGGGCTGAGAGAGCTCTTTCGAGGACTGCCCCCGAGAGAACACCTCTGACAGAACTATGGCTTGCCCAAGGTCATCCAGCCAGGTGTAAGTGGAGGAGTGGGGAATCAAACCTGGTCCTCCCAGATTAGAGTCCGCGCACTTCACCACGACACCAAACTGGCTGTGTTTTTATGTGGATGGAACAGATCCAGCTGTGTGGCTCATTAAAACATTTTTAACATGGACGGAAATCCTAGAGGAAGGAAGCCCCTCTTTAATGAGCTCCTCTTTGGCTAAATAAATACGACCTCCTCCCTTTTACAGATATAAAAATAGAAACATCAGAAGTGAACACAGAGTAAAATTATCCCCATGTGGAGGTGCCTGAATTTCACACAGGGTCTCTGTTTTCGTTGTGCTGAACGAGAGGCAAGGAAACATTTGGATCCCAGTCAAGAGCAATCATACCTCCTCTCCTGAAATCACCGCGCCGAAAATCATCACAGGCTTATTTCCCAGCGGATGAACGGGGGACCGGTGCAGTTGCTCTCGCTCAGAGCTCTGCTGAAAGTAGCCGGTGCGGGGGATCGGTGACCCATTCCGAGGGCAGATTTAGCACCAAGTCCCAGAATTTCCGCCCTAACGCAACGTGTCTTCGTGGGGCTGATTTATTCCGACCCTTAACAAAAATTATGCTCATCGTCTCAGTTAGATCTCTAACCTCTTCTGCCCCCGGAAACTTAGGGCAGGTAGCGAAGCAGCAATTTCCCTGCTGGATTTTTACAACTGTTTCGCAATAACCACACGGAGAACAGCTGGCAAAACAGTGTTGCTCTGGGGGCTCTCTGGTGTCAGCCGCAGAGACGGTACGGAAGGGCAGTGGGGCTCCGGTCCCAGAAGGGAAATCCAGGGGCGAGTGTGGGCCTTGGCCCTCTCTAACTGAAACTCAGCCATGCGTAATAAAGTCTCGATGCTGGGGGAAAGATGTCATGTGAACCCATTGATAGAATGATCCTTCTGAATCCAGACCCACACATTTAAAGGCAGCCAGCCTGATCTGTGGCCCTTGGCACAATTCCTTACAACTGGTTGGCTTTAATGTCAAAAGGGAATTCATTCCTTCGCGGAATTAGAGCCAGATTGAGCCTCAGTCCTCTGCTAAATCTCTAGTAAAGTAAAAGGTAAAGGTTCCTTTGCTCGAAAGCCAGTCGAGTCCGACTCTAGGGTTGCAGTGCTCATCTCTGTTTCCAAGCCGAAGAGCCAGCGCTGTCCAAAGACGTTTCCGTGGTCATGTGGCCGGCATGACTAAACACCGAGGCGCACGGAACGCTGTGACCTTCCCACCAAAGTGGTACCTATTTATCTACTTGCAATTTCTTGCTTTCGAACTGCTCGGTTGGCAGAAGCTGGAACTAGAGACGGGAGCTCACTCCGTCATGCGGCACCCTGGGTCTCGAACTGCTGAACTACTGACCTTCCACAGCCTGCAGTTCAGCGTCTTAACCACTTGAGCCACCGCAGCTCCAAAACCTCAGTATTCAAGTTAAATTGCCGTGTTGGCACTTTGCGAGAAATAAGTGCGTTTTGGGTCGCAGTTTGGGCACGCGGTCTCTAAAAGGTTCGCCATCACTGGCTTAGCCCAACGCTGACGGAATGTTAGAAGGGGGAAGAAGAAGAAGAAGAAGAAGAGATTGGATTATACCCCACCCTTCTGTGTACAGCTTCCTGTCAGAAGGGGGAAGAAGAAGAAGAGATTGGATTATACCCCGCCCTTCTGTATACAGCTGGACTCAACTAAGAGAAAGTGTGGCGTGCTGGTTGGAGCAGGTGTCCCCAACGTGGTCCCCGTGGGCACCACAGCACCCCCCCCCTGACCCCTTTCCTGGTGCCTGCCAAGGGTTTTTAGAAACTGGGTGGGTCCCTGTGAGGCTTTTGCCCAGCAAGGATTCTGACCGGCCACTGGAGACTGAATTAGCTGTGCAGATTTTGAGAAACACTGCTTGGACAGCGGCTGCCACCACGGCACAAGGATCTTTCCTGTGTGACTGAAGGAAAGTGGCAGCAGTTCAGGGCATTGTACTGCGCCCTCCACATTCTTCCAGTCTGGTGTCATGGTTAGGAGCACGGACTCTGATCTGGGAGGACCTTATTCGATTCCCCGCTCCTCCACATGCAGCTGCTGGCGTGACCTTGGGTCCGTCACAAGTTCTCTCGGAGCTGTTCTCTCAAGGGCAGTCCTCGAAAGAGCTCTCTCGGCCCCGCCTACCTCACAGGCAGTGTTCCCTCTAAGCTGAGTTAGCGTGAGCTAGCTCATAGAAGAAGAAGAAGAAGAAGAGATTGGATTTATACCCCGCCCTTCACTACCCAAAGGTGTCTCAGAGCGGCTTACAAACTCCTTTCCCCTCCCCTCCCCACAACAGACATCCTGTGAGGTCGGTGGGGCTGAGAGAACTCTTGACAGAAACTGCTCTTTTTCAAGAACAGCTGTGCCAGAGTTATGGCTTGCCCAAGGTCATCCAGCCAGGTGCAAGTGGAGGAGTGGGGAATCAAACCCAGTTCTCCCAGATTAGAGTCCGCGCACTCACACATTTTTGTCTTAGCCCAGGAAGGAGGGCTCCAGAGCAAACTAATTTATGCAGTAGCCAAATGGCTTGCTCACAACCTTCATGCCAGCAGCTCACAAAGTAGAATTTTTGCTCACAAGACTCCACGGCTTCGACGGAGCATTGCTCACAGGGTGACTGTTGTGGGGAGGGGGAGGGGAAGGGGAAGGAGTTTGTGAGCCGCTCTGAGACTCCTTTGGGTAGTGAAAGGCGGGGGATAAATCCAACCTGTTCTTCTTCTCCTCTGCCCACACCCGATGCAGGTAGAACTCCACACTTGCACCGCTGGTCACGCAGGGCCCCCGGGGCCGACTCCTGCACCTGCTTCCTGCCCAGTCGAGGAGCCTCCAGCATCAGGCTGCCCTGATCACACCCGGGAGGTTCTTGGACAGAGCACAAGGGGAAGGGGGAGCCACGGGGAACAGGATGGGGCTGCAAAGCCAGTGGAAGGACAACGGGGCGGACCTTTGAACGTGGAGACGCGGGTGGGGAGGAGATGCCACGCGGAACGGAAACGGCCGACATCTCGGGGAAAACGATGTCTTTCTGCGATGCCTCCACAGGGATTCCCCTGAATGAGAGAGACAGAGAGATGAAGAAAAGGTAAAACTGCAGGATTTCGCTTGGCTCCAGCTTTACACCAGGGAGGGATGGAACTGACTGAGGGTCCCCCAGAGAAGAAGATTGGATTTATACCCCGCCCTTCACTAACCAAAGTAGTCTCGGAGTGGCTTAAAAATCTCCTTTCCCTTCCCCTCCCCACAACAGACACCCTGTGAGGTCGGTGGGGCTGAGAGAAGAGAGCTCTATCGAGAACTGCTCGTGAGAGAACAGCTCCGAGAGAACTTGTGACTGACCCACGGTCACACCAGCAGCTGCATGTGGAGGAGCAGGGAATCAAACCCAGTTCTCCCAGATTAGAGTCTGTACTCCTAACCACTACAACAAAATGGAAAGGGACGGTGGCCTACACCACCATGTACAGTATGTCCTGCCTGTTACTGTAAGTATGATCCTGCTATCCTACCTGGAAATGTAATTTCTGTATCATTTAACTTGTCGTATTAATGCTTATGCTTTGTTTCTGCTATTTTCCAATTTCTGCAGGCCTAATCCCATTGCATTGCTTATGGGATGTCCGATTCTATAGACTGTGCTAACTCAACCCCACATAATATGCCTCTAGTCTCAGTGAGAAAGATGGACTATGAATAACATAAACAAATATATAAATAAAAGATCACGAGAGATTGCTGGTGTCTTACGTAAAGAAATCAAAGAGCACTAAGATGCGGAGAGGTAGAATGTCAAACTCATTTGTTACGAGGGCTGGAGAGATGCGGAGAGGCAGAAGGCATGCCTTCGGGATACTGTACTCCAGAGGTGTCGAACTCATTTGATACGAGGGCCGGATCAGACACAAATGTCATTTTGTCGGGCCGGGCCACATGTGCCATAAAACGTAATGCCAGGTACTGGAGATATAAACTGTACAAAGGACAGCAGCTGGTAAGCTCTGAGTTGGTGTGTCCTCACTGCAAGGCCCTATGGGCTGGGAGGGGTGCAGAGAAAAACCCACATGGGTGGACTGGACTTCCAGCGGTGCAGCACTAGGCAGACGCTCTCACGCTGCTTGACTGCTGCAGGTGAGGTTGTTCCGCCACGCTGAAGCCACAATCGGAGTAACTCCACCCACTCCCCTCCCCGAGCAGACTTCTGTTCCCTCCCTTGCACCAGTTGCTCACGGGCTGCATAAGAGTCCTGGATGGGCCGGTTTTGGCCCCCGGGCCTCATGTTTGACACCCCCGCTGTACTCTTTTCCTGCCGTTTGCAGAAGGCCCCTGAACTCCCTAAATGGCCTAATACGACAAGTAAAGTATAAGATTATTTCAAAATACAAAAAAGGGGGGAACCTTTCCCCACTGTTAAAAGCAGCCAGCGCAACACAGGAAATTAAAATCAAATTGTGACTGTTAATGCGTTTCTACAGGGGTCATTTCATAGAAAAAGAGGTGCGGGAGCTCATTAGCACACCTAATTAACATAATAACTCATTAGCATATGCCATGCCCCCTGACATCATCGGAAGTGTGTCAGAAGGGGAAGCAAAAAGGGGAGGCCTCCCCTCCCCCAGCCAACCTGCTAAGGCAGGGTGGTGGTGGGGAAGCCGGAGAGAGAAGGGGGTTCAAGTTTAAACCCCTTCTCTCTGGAGTCAATGGAAAGATCGCACCGCTGCTGTGGTGACTCTAGAGAGAAGAAAAAGAAGAAGAGATTGGATTTATACCACGCCCTTCACCACCCAAAGGTGTCTCAGAGTGGCTTACAAACTCCTCTCCCTTCCCCTCCCCACAACAGACACCCTGTGAGGTCGGTGGGGCTGAGAGAGCTCTTGACAGAAACGGCTCTTTTTCAAGAACAGCTCTTACCAGAACTACGGCTTACCCAGGGTCATCCAGCAGGTGCAAGTGGGGGAGTGGGGGAATCAAACCCGGTTCTCCCAGATTAGAGTCCGCGCACTTAACCACTACACCAAACTGGCTCTCAGAAGGAGCTGGGGACGGGGAGCTGGGGGCAGGGCTTGCTGCCACTGCCATTTGTGCCCGCTCCTGGGCTGCCAGAGCGCCGCTCCAGCTTGCTCCGGCCCCTATTACTCCCTGGGATTTTTATAAGCCGCTTTGAGTTCTGCAAGGGAGAAAGGCAGGTAGTAAACCTTTTAAGTAGATGGATAAAGGGATGCACTTACCATTTGGAAATCTGTCTTGAGCACAGGCCTGTGCTTTCAGATGCCGAAATAGTTAACACGGACGTGTTTACAATGGTTAAATACTTCTCAGCGTGTTTCTGTGCAGGTACAGGAGACGGGGGGGAGGGGCAATGAAAGCTATTAGGGCAAAGTCAGAGTTAGCTAAGTTAATGGCGCCAAAGTAGCTGGCCCCGGTTTGGCCTTTGATAATGGAGTGTTGGGATACGTCGCCGGCTTTGTGTTTTCTCAAAGACTGTGCCACGTCTAAAGCAAGGAGCCTGCCAAACTTTGATCACCCAACCCGTGCGATCACAATGCCAGAATATAACGCCTAGCAGATCGGATGATTGACTCTTTAGAAATGGAATTTATGGAGAGAGGAGGTCTGGCCCCCCGTCTATTCAGGAGGAAACGCTGATGCAGACTTCGGAAGCGGCGGCTGTTCCCTCTCTGCATTAAGGGTGACTCTTTCACTTACCCTCAACCCACTCTCCGTTCTTTCAATAGCAGCTTCAAGGCTTCCCACGTCCGCTGCTCCCCAGCCCTGGCTGATGGCTCGCAGCTTCTCCTTCAACTGCTGAAGATCTTCTTGAACCTAAACAATCGGTTCAAACATCCAGTCAATTTACGCAACCCCAGATGAAAAGCTAAACGGGGATCTTAAATATAGCACATCTCTGCGGCTTCACGGGACGTGGACGGGAGAAAAGCGAGCCGAACGTCAGCAGCTTGAACTTTAAAAGTTAAGAGAGGAAATGGCTGCAAAACGTTCCCCACTAATGGGAGGTGTGTGTGTGTGGGGGAGAACGGGAACGATTTTACTCTATTTATGTACCTTTCTAACTGGCTCCATCCAAAGAGCTGGAGGCAGATCGCCACGTAATTAACCCACAGTCGAAGCCACAGACAAAGATGTCCATTAAATATAAAATATGCTATTAAATGGAAATTGGTTTAACCCCAGCCACCAAAAGCCAAGTCAACGAAAAAAGGGCGTCACAGAATTATGGGAGGATGCTCAGGACTTTGGCCACAGGTTCAGGGCAGCCGCACAGAGGAAACAGACAGACGGGGCGTTTCAGCCGGCATAAACTGTTTGACCTCAGTTTGAGCATGCGCATAGGCAGCCATCCACAGAATGGCGATCTTTGCGCATGCTCAAAACACCCCGTATTACATTTAAAGTTTAAAGGTAAGGACTTACCTTCAAAGTTTAAAGCCCAAACTGGCCTCCCTGAAGTCCCGGACTCCTCCGAAACGTTAAACTAAGTGCCTTTTCTTTTCTTTTTAAACAAACACCAGGGCGAAGCTTCGCCCAAACGCATATCGGCAACCTAAAAAAAAAAAGGCGGGCGAAAATCGGAAGCCTCGGGCTTCCGAACGGAACTGGCTAGACACCGGGGGAGAGCGATCAGATGGGGGTAAACTGATTACAACCGTTGTACTCAGGATACCGCCACTTGGGGACGTAGTGGCAGAGTACAGCGGTTTAAAGGGCTTTGCAACGGTTAGGGACGGAAGGCAGATGTTCTACGTGTGAACACTGGTAAGTTCACCGATTGCAATCGGCACCTATTCCGTTGCAAATGCCCCGTCTGAACGCACCCAGAATGTCTTTTTAAACTCTGTCAAGAAAGAACATCTGAGAACTACAGAACGAAGTTTGGGTCCAGCGGCACCTTTAAGACCGACAAAGTTTAATTCCGGGTATAAGCTTTCGTGTGTACGCACACTACGTAAAACGGAGTTGTTCCAGGAGAGCATTTCTATAAGGCTAAAAGTAAAGTAATATAATGGAATGGTTCAGGAAAGCACATGTGAGTGGGATTGTATATGCCACTGTGTATATTATATATTATCTATTAATCGTACGCCTTGGCCTGTTTTTATTGCATTGCTTCTGCTTTTGAGATATGGTTGCCATTCCCCCAGTCCGGGCGGGGAATCCCCTGGTTTGGGGGGCTTCTGGCTGGCTGGTGGGGAAAACCCCACCCCCGAACAGCGACATCAGTAGGCGATGTCCCTGCTGCGATGACATCACCTGGAAGTGACATCATCGCCCTGGGGACATCGTGCAGCAACGCTCTAGTTTTTGGCCAAAACTCTATGGTTTGAGGGCAATTTTACCATAGTGTTTTACCCTCAAACAAGAGTGTCACTGTGTGATATACCCAACGAGATCACATCGCTTTCGGGTGAACACACTGCGTTGGCCCCACTCCCAGAAGGCTCCCTCCCACGCACTGCCGGCACGTCGACAAGACCTGACAATCCTATTTGGAGATTCCATTTTCAGCATTGCTTGACTTTGTATGTCTGAGAGTTTTCGGCCCTGTTTCTAATTTCTGTAATTCTAGTCCTACTAGGTTGCTTATTAGGACCCTCACCGCTGGGTGAGACGGGATGCTGGACTAGAAAGGGGAAGGGAAAGGAGTTTGTAAGCCGCTCTGAGACACCTTTGGGTAGTGAAGGGCGGGGTATAAATCCAATCTCTTCTCACTGGTCTGATCCAGCAGGGCTTTTCCTAGGTTCTTATCAGGAAGGCCTCGGCTTCTCTGCCCTGTTGTTGGCCCTCCAGAGGAACTGTTTGGCCGCTGGGTTAGACGGGATGCTGGACTAGATGGACCCTCACTGGTCTGATCCAGCAGGGCTTTTCCTAGGTTCTTATCAGGAAGGCCTCGGCTTCTCTGCCCTGTTGTTGGCCCTCCAGAGGAACTGTTTGGCCGCTGGGTTAGACGGGATGCTGGACTAGATGGACCCTCAGTGTTCTGATCCAGCAGGACTTTTCCTAGGTTCTTATCAGGAAGGCCTCGGCCTCTGTGCCCTGTTGTTGGCCCTCCAGAGGAACTGGTTGGCCGCTGGGTGAGACGGGATGGTGGACTAGATGGACCCTTACTGGTCCGATTCAGCAGGGCTTTTCCTCGGTTCTTATCAGGAAGGCCTCGGCCTCTGTGCCCTGTTGTTGGCCCTCCAGAGGAACTGGTTGGCCACTGGGTGAGACGGGATGCTGGACTAGATGGACCCTCACTGGTCTGATCCAGCAGCTTTTTTTTAATGATGTGATCCATCTGGATGGATATTGTGTCCACCAGGAAGACAAATAAGTTGATTCTAGATGACATCAAGGCTAAACTCTCCCTGGATGCTAAAACGACTAAACCGAGGCTATCGTACTTTAGTCACGTTATGAGCAGTCAAGAGTCACTGGGAAAGACAATAATGCTGGGAAAAGTGGAAGGCAGCAGGAGCAGAGGAAGACCCTACAGGAGATGGGCTGACTCAATAGAGGAAGCCACTGCTCTTCGCTTGCGAGACCTAAGCAAGGTTGTTAACGACAAGGTATTTCGGAGAACGTTGGTCCCGAGGGTGGCCATTGGTCAGAGACGACCTGACGGCACTTGACACACAACACAATCCACGCTGAGTCTCAGGAAGGAGGCAGACTGTTTTCAAAAGAGGGATACTGTATTACAATGACAAGTTATTCTAAGTAGACCTTGGAGAAGGCAACAAAGCAGAGGAAGAAGGGGGTCCCTAAAGGACACAGGACCCAAGGCTCGGGGGCCTTGTAGCATTAAAAAGCAAACAACATCAGCATTCAGAGCATGAGAACAGCGGAAGAGCCCTGCTGGGTCAGACCAGTGAGGGTCCATCTAGTCCAGCATCCCGTCTCCCACAGGGGCCAGCCAGTTCCTCTGGAGGGCCAACAACAGGGCAGAGAGGCCGAGGCCTTCCCCTGATAAGAACCTAAGAAGAGCTCTGCTGGATCAGACCAGTGAAGGTCCATCCAGTCCAGCATCCTGTCTCACACAGTGGCCAACCAGTTCCTCTGGATGGTCAACAACAGGGCATAGAGGCCGAGTCCTTCCACTGATAATAACATCAGAAGAGCCCTGTGCCCGGATAAAAACCTAAGACGAGCCCTGCTGGATCAGACCAGTGAGAAGAGATTGGATTTATACCCCGCCCTTCACTACCCAAAGGTGTCTCAGAGCGGCTTACAAACTCCTTTCCCTTCCCCTCCCCACAACAGACACCCTGGGAGGTAGTTGGGGCTGAGACAGCTCTGACAGAAACTGCTCTTCTTTCAAGAACAGCTCTTGTCAGAACTATGGCTGATAGTTCATCCAGCCAGGTGCCAGTGGAGGAGTGGGGAATCAAACCTGGTTCTCTCAGATTAGAGTCCGCGCACTTAACCACGACACCAAACTGGCTCTCTTGCCTGAGACCCTGGACAGCCACTGCCAGTCTGAGGAGACCCTACTGACCTTGCTGGACCAGTGGTCCGATCCAGTATAAGGCAGCTTCATGTGTACTGTGCCACATCTGGCTGATGAGACACCCACAGAAACACCAGCTGTCGAGGTGAACACCAACACTTTGAATTACATCCAGAAGCCAGAGGAGCCAGTGCCGCTTTGGGGGCGGCACATTAATGCCCTGTTGTTGTTGTTCAGTCGCACAGTCGAGTCTGACTCTTCGCGACCCCATGGACCAGCTCCTGCCAGGCCTTCCTGTCTTCCGCCGTCCTCTGAAGTTGGCTCAATGTCATGTCCGTTGCATCGATGACACGGTCTAACCATCTCATCCTTTGCCGTCCCCGTCTTCTTTGACCTTCAATCTTTCCCAGCATCAGGGTCTTCTCCAGTGAGTGCTCCCTTCTCATTTGGTGGCCAAAGTAGTTGAGCTTCAGTTTCATTATCTGGCCTTCCAGGGAACAGTCAGGGTTGATTTCTTTTAGGATGGACTGATTTGATCTCCTTGCAGTCCAAGGGACTCTCAAGAGTCTTCTCCAGCACCATAGTTCAAAAGAATCTATTCTTCAGCGCTCGGCCTTCCTTATAGTCCAACTCTCACAGCCATACATGACTACTGGGAATACCATTGCTTTGACCATGCGGACTTTTGTTGGCAGGGTGATGTCTCTACTTTTTATCATGCTGTTTAGGTTCGCCATTGCTTTCCTCCCAAGGAGCAGGCGTCTTTTAATTTCATGACTGCTGTCACAGTCTGCGGTGATCTGGGATCCCAGGAACGTGAAGTCTGTCACTACTTCCACAACTTGCCCTGAGCGCCCAACAATCTGTCCCCATCAGGAAACCGGTAAGCTCATCCTCCACTGGGCATCTCCAGTTAAAAGAATCAGGTAAATTGTGAAAGACCTCCACCTGAGATCCTGGAGAGCCAGAAAGAGGGGTTGTGGCTCAGTGGAAGAGCCTCTGCTTTAGAGGTAGAAGGTCAAAGGTTGAGAGCCAGTTTGGTGTAGTGGTTAAGTGCACGGACTCTAATCTGGGAGAACCGGCTTTGGGTAGTGAAGGGCGGGGTATAAATGCAAACTCTTCTTCTCTTCTTAATTCCCCTGCATTACCAGTTAAAAGAACCAGGTGATGTGAAAGACCTCCACCTGAAGCCCTGGAGAGTTGCTGCCAGTCTGAGTAGACAACACTGACCTTGATGGACCGAGGGTCTGATTCAGTAGGAAGCATCTTCATGCGAGCTCAGATGACAGCGTGTTCCTATTCAGAGCGGCATGTCCCCTATCAGATTGTGCTACCAAAGGAGTTAGCACAATTTCCCCAGAACACGGTTGGATGGCTTAATAGGAATTAGCCCCCCACCCCTTTCCGGTCTGCAGCTCAGCGTCTTAACCTCTGAGCCACCGCAGCCCCATGGTGCTTAGATAGGAATGTGCAAATAAAGAGGAAATACTTTAAAATCTGAGCGATCACAGAGCTGCCTCAAAGCTGAAACAGAAACCCTTTATGAAGCCTACAATGCGAAAAGTGCAGAAAAGGGCAACTCAAATGATAAAAGGGTTGGAACACTTTCCCTATGAGGAAAGGTTAAGGCGCTTAGGGCTCTTTAGCTTGGAGAAATGATGACTGAGGGGTGACATGATTGAGGTTTATAAGATTATGCATGGGAAAGAGCAGGTAGAGAAAGAGGTACTTTTCTCCCTTTCTCACAATACAAGAACTCGTGGGCGCTCCATGAAATTGCTGAGCGGTCGGGTTAGAATGGATAAAAGGAAGTCCTGCTTCACCTAAAGAGTGATTAACACTTGGAATTCACTGCCACAGGAAGTGGTGGGTGCTACAAGCATGGACGGCTTCAAAAGGGAATTAGATAGGCATATGGAGCAGAGGTCCATCAGTGGCTATGAGCCACAAGGTATAGATAGGGACTCTGGGGCAAGTGATGCTCTGTCATCTTGGTGCTTGGGGGGGGGGGGTCAACAGTGGGAGGGCTTCTAATGTCCTGGCCCCACTGGTGGACCTCCTGATGGCCCCTGGTATTTCTGGCCACTGTGTGACTCAGAGTGTTGGACTGGATGGGCCTTTGGCCTGATCCAACATTGGCATCTCTTATGTTCTTATGTCAATAAAAAGCAGGTTTGCATATTTTCCAATAAAAACGTGTGTGATCTTTGTTCGTGTCTTGTGGCTCTCAAACATCTGACATTTATTCTGTGTGACTGTTACATTAAACAAGTTTGCCACTCCTGCTCTAGGCTGATCCTGCATTGAGCAGGGGGTTGGAGTAGATGCCCTGTCTGGCCCCTTCCAACTCTGTGTGATTCTATGATTCTATGTACAATGGAAAAGGGGCTAACTGGAAAGTCGCACGGGAACGACATCAGAGCCAAAAACCAGAAGACAGCTAAGAAGAGGCCTAAAGATTTATCGACTGTGTTTTATCTCACCCTTCCTTCAAGGTGGAGAGGCCAAGAGAGAGACCCACTTTTTACTGAGGCAGGAAATGTGTAGCATTTCAAACTGCACACCGGGTCACAAGGCTGGAAAACATCTCCCTGTAGAGAAAATGAGGATGCCGAGGAGAAAAGTTCTACCCAAGGCTTTCCTCCCACACCCTGGTTCAATACGGGGAGGGATATCCTTTGTACAGTGGTCCCTCTAAGCTGAGTTTGTGTGAGCTAGCTCACAGTTTTGTAGCCTCCAGCTCACAGTTTTGTCTTCGCTCAGGAAGGAGGGCTCCAGCGCAAACTAATTTATACAGTAGCCAAATGGCTTGCTCACAACTTTCATGCCAGTAGCTCACAAAGGAATTTTTGCTCACAAGACTCCACGGCTTAGAGGGAGCACTGAGCACAACCCCATCTGCAGCATGAGGCTGAGTGTGGTGTTGTGGCTGGAGCGCTGGCCTTGGCGGGCTCTGAATTCCAATCCACATTCTACTACCACGAAACTCACAGAGGTGGGTGGCTTGTCACAAGTGTGTCACACCCCCCCCCCCCCCAAGCTTCTTCTTCAGGCTTCATTAATTGACGCAAGGAATGCTGGGTAGGAAAAGGGGAACCGGGGAAGCAGCAGCTGCCGCAAAGGCTTATGGGAGTTTGGCCAAGAAGCGGCCCCCTGGCCGAGGATCGGGCGCCGTCGCCGCCGACCCACCTGGACGAGGAGGGTCCCGATCTCGGCCCCCGGCCCGGCCATGGCTGCCCTCCTGCGCCTCCCTGCCCTTGGTCGAGCGCGGGGCCGGAGGAGAGCGGCGCACCACGTGACCGCGGCCTTAGCAACGGGACGCGCGGCCTGGGCGAGACCACCCGCGCGGCCGACCTGAGGGGGGGGCAGAAGGACCCGGGAGGTCAGCCTCCTCCAGGCCGTGCTCCTTCCCCGTCTCTTCCTTCCGCTTTGCCTGCCTCCCCTGGAGAAAGACTTGAGGCCGCCTCGCTGCCGAAACCCTCCGCGTCGCGCGCCTAACGGCCGCCCCCCCTTTCCCGACTCAGAAATGGTATGATCCGAAAGGAGCGGAAGAGGCGGGGCCTGGAGCGGAAGAGGAAGCGTAGGCCGCCCCAGACCTGCCGGAGGGTGCCATGGCCGTCCCCTGCGCCCTGATCACCAGCTGCGCGGCGGAGTTCCCCGGCGAGGAGCTGGTGAAACGTGAGTCCGTTGGCGCCGCTCCCGTTTCCAGGGCAGCGCTCCCGTTAGGCACGCCCCGCCCCTTGAATATCTGTGTGTGTGTGTGTGCCTCCCATCTGAGCATGTGCAGAGCGGCTCTTGGGCTTTAGGGGTTGCCACCTCCAGGTCGGAAAAGGCCTGGAGGTTTTGGGGGTGGAGCCTGAGGAGGACGGAGTGAGGGGAGGGGCCCCAGCAAAGCCTAGCGAAATGTATTATTAAACTGGGGCTTTTTTTTTTTAGAATGCTGTTCCTAATGCTGCTCACCAAGTTGACAGTGTTTGTATCGCTCTGTAACACATTTGAAAATTTTAATAAAAATAATTTAAAAAAACAAAACAAAGCCTACTGCCACATAGTCCACCCTCCAAAGCAGGTATTTTGGAAAAAGTGCAGAAAAGGGCAACTCGAATGATAAAGGGGTTGGAACACTTTCCCTATGAGGAAAGGTTAAGGCGCTTAGGGCTCTTTAGCTTGGAGAAAAGACAACTGAGGGGTGACATGATCGAGGTTTATAAGATTATGCATGGGAAAGAGCAGGTCAGGTTAGAACGGATAAAAGGAAGTACTTCTTCACCCAAAGAGTGATTCACACATGGAATTCACTGCCACAGGAAGTGGTGGGTGCTACAAGCATGGACGGCTTCAAAAGGGAATTAGATAAGCATATGGAGCAGAGGTCCCTCAGTGGCTATTAGCCAAAAGGTATAGATAGGGACTCTGGGGCAAGTGATGGTGCTTGGGGGGGGTCAACAGTGGGAGGGCTTCTAATGTCCTGGCCCCACTGGTGGACCGCCTGATGGCACCTGGTATTTCTGGCCACTGTGTGACACAGAGTGATGGACTGGATGGGCCTTTGGCCTGATCCAACATTGGCGTCTCTTATGTTCTTCTGTAAGGGGAGCCGATCTCTGCAGTCTGGATATCAGTTGCAATTCTGGGAGATCTCCAGGCCACACCTGGAGGTTGGCAACCCTGATTGTATGGCTCTTATGGGGGGTGGTCTTTAGGGCCTCTGGGCCAAGTTATTCCCCCAGGCCTCCTCCCTTGATCCCCAGGGGACTCCTGGCGTGCACGTATATGCTTGGTTTATGTAGATACTTGTGGCCTCCTTTTGTTATCAGTGGGCCCCCAAAGTGGCTTACAGCATTTATTTCTTTATCCATTCGATTTTTATCCCGCCCTCCCTGCCGAGGCGGGCTCAGGGCGGCTTACGTTAAAAGGCTAAAAATATATTAAAACATAAGTGCTTATACAGGACAACCTCATAAAGTACAAAATGTACCAGATCGTAGTGCAAAACAGAGTAAAAGTGCTGGCAGTGGTAGCGTCCCCAGATGCCCCAGAGAATGGCCCCCCGTCAGTATCCGGCTTAGCCAGCTGTTGGTGTTAGCATAAAGGGCCTTATCAATTCAGTTAGTGTTGTTGATGTTGTTAGTGGCGGCTCCTAGTCGAAGGCCTGGTGGAAGAGCTCCATTTTACAGGCCCTGCGGAACTGTAAGAGGTTCTGCAGGGCCCTGATGTCTTCCGGGAGCTCATTCCACCAGTGTGGAGCCGCCACTGAAAAGGCCCTAGCTGTGGTAGCGGCCAATCTGGCATCTTTCGGACCAGGGAGAATCAGGCGATTTTGCGACCCTGACCTCAGTGCTGTCTCTGGGGAACATGTGAGGAAAGGCGGTCCTTCAGGTAGGCAGGCCCTAGGCCATATAGGGCTATGTTCTTTCTGCCTCTTCTCACCACATTGTTCTTCCTGCCTGTTCTCACCACAACAACAACCCTATGAGAGAAAGACTGGCCTAAAGTCATCTAGCAAGCTTCCATAGTGGTGGGGAGATTTGAACCTGGGTCTTCTAATCTGTCTTTATAAACTCCCGGTGCCTTTGGCTCTTCTGTATGGTCTCCCAGCCACCCTCTCCCTCTGTTAAATAATTGCTCTTTCCTGCATCATGTTTTCCATGTGTTTGTACCGTCAACTTTTTTTTGTTTGCAGTTGTACCTATGCTGCTTTTCTGTTGTGATCTGACAGTGTGCAAAACAATGAAAATGCTTAAAAGCAATAATGCAGGTGTTGAAAAAGCAACCCCCCCTCCCCCGGACAAAAAGCCAGAGAAGTAAATTGTCAAAGCCGCTAAAGTGTGCCTGGGAATGTTGCAATATCCTGCAAGTCAGGAAGCCCCTGGCCTGAATTTTTTTTTTTTTGCCTCTGCCACAAGTATGTAAGGTGGCCTTACGCAAGACAGTCCCTCTTGGCCTCAGTCATCTATCTGCTGTACGGGGGGAAATAAATGTGACTTAACAAATTTGTCGTAAACGTTACAAGGACTGGAGTGCAAGCTGTTCCCCTGTGCCTCTGGCTCCCAGACCCAGTTTATCCTCTGCACACTTTCCTTCTGGGGGAGCCTCACGCCCTTGGAGCAAAAACTTCTGGCGATAGCTGGCCATTGTTGCTAGGTAACATGCTGGAGGGGGGGGGCCTGTTTCCCTCACAGCCTCTGTAGTATTTTTAGTTGTCAAAAGAGGCTCAAGGAGAGGACACTGGACACCACCGGACATCTTCACAGTGGCCTTTTGTTGTGGTCCAGTCGCACAGTCGAGTCCTACTCTTTGCGACCCCATGGACCAGATATCGCCAGGCCTTCCTGTCTTCCGCCGTCCTCTGAAGTTGGCTCAATTTCATGTTCGTTGCATCTATGACACTGTCTAACCATCTCATCCTTTGCCGTCCCCGTCTTCTTTGACCTTCAATCTTTCCCAGCATCAGGGTCTTCTCCAGTGAGGGCTCCCTTCTCATTTGGTGGCCAAAGTATTTGAGCTTCAGTTTCATTATCTGGCCTTCCAGGGAACAGTCAGGGTTGATTTCTTTTAGGATTGACTGATTTGATCTTCTTGCAGTCCAAGGGACTCTCAAGAGTCTCCTCCAGCACCATAGTTGATTGGCTCATTTGATCTTCTTGCAGTCCAAAGGACTCTCAAGAGTCTTCTCCAGCACCATAGTTCAAAAGAATCTATTCTTCAGCACTCGGCCTTCCTTATCCCTTTAAAATATCTTACGGTCTTCTCTTATTGTGGGTCACTTTGGAGACTACTTGCCAAGCTGAAAGATAATATATAAATGCTCAGACTCTGGACCAGATACTTGGGAATGTTCTGTATTCTGCACCTGAAAACACTCTCTCAGTATCAAGTCCTAAGAGGCTTGTTTGCTTAATCACCTGGGCAGGCACAGTAGCAATGCTGACTCTGTGCAACCCTGGTATTCCTTGGTGGTTTCCCACCCAAATACTGACCAGGGTCGACCCTGCTCAGCTTCTGAAATCTGACCAGATCAGGTTAGCCTGGGCTATCCAGGTGAGGGCTTTTACCTTTATAAAGGTAAAGGTTCCCTTG
>NW_015168069.1:852747-867952 GCF_001447785.1 Gekko japonicus
GGACTTTATGTCTTATCTTCTAAGGAGGAAATATACTATTTTATGCCTTATTATAGTTACAGTGTGCATTAATGTTGTTGTTGTGACACTACCAACTTTATAATTGTTTACTATATTGTTTTGGCAATCTCTGATATGTAAATTTAGAAGCGCACCCCCCCCCCCCCCAAATGTTTAATTTTGCTTCTTCTTGTGCTCCTGGATTAGTGCTTTAGCATGATGCTAGGAACACAAAGAAGTTGAAAATGCATCTTGAACTGACTGAAACGGCCGAGCTCTCCTTTTTGAGTTGTGAGGAATGGAACGTAGAAGCTGCAACGGATCTGGCTGCGTGTTGTGTACTGTCTCCCTTCCCTGACTCAAGAAGTTGCCCCTACCAGGGACACTTTCCTTTGTAAGGCCAAGGGAGAAAGGCATAATCTGTGGGTTACTGGCTGCTGTAGGAGAGGAGCAGGGCAGTCGTATAATCATTTCACACCCAGGTCCAACAGGTAGCTTGATGGCTGCTGAAGACAGTTGGTAAAGGTTTCCCTTGCTCGAAAGCCAGTCGAATCCGACTCTAGGGTTGCGGTGCTCATCTCCGTTTCCAAGCCGAAGAGCCAGCGCTGTCCGAAGACGTTTCCGTGGTCATGTGGCCGGCATGACTAAACACCAAGGCGCACGGAACGCTGTTACCTTCCCACCAAAGTGGTACTTGCAATTTCTTGCTTTCGAACTGCTAGGTTGGCAGGAGCTGGAACTAGAGACGGGAGCTCACTCCGTCATGCGGCACACTCGGGTCTCGAACTGCTGAACTAGCTCACAGTTTTTTAGCCTCCGGCTCACACATTTTTGTCTTAGCTCAGGAAGGAGGGCTCCAGAGCAAAGTAATTCGTGCAGTGGCCAAATCGCTTGCTCACAATTTTAATGCCAGTAGCTCACAAAGTAGAATTTTTGCACTCAAGACTCCATAGCTTAGGAGCACTGGTTCTCAGCAGGGCTTTTTTTTGTAGAAAAAGCCCAGCAGGGACTCATTAGCATAATAGGCCACACCCAACAGCAGAAACACAATAGCATATTAGGCCCCACCCCTGACTGGGCAGCTCGTTAGCATATTAGGCCACACCCCTGGCAGTGCAGCTCATTAGCATATTAGGCCACACCCCGTGCCTTCCCGCGGGCGCCCCGCGGCTGTAGGGAGCCCAGGCAAGCCAGCCATTGAACAGGCCGGGGCAGGCACGGGGAGACATTTAAATGCTTCCCCGATCCTTCCGGGGGGGCCCCTGGCCCGCCCGCCTTGTAGTCGCTGGGGGGGGTCGCTCTCCAGGCCTTCCCTCTGTAGCCATGCATGCAGAGGTTTTGGCTGTCGTGGGCGTGGCCAACTCTGAAGGCAGCCGGAACTCCGTTCCTGTGTGTTCATGCCCCAAAATAGCCCTGGTTCTCAGGCTCCCAGTTGGGGAGATGAGGGGACTTGCAGATGTTGTTTGGAGCAACCCAGCAGACCAGCTGTGGTGTTCTGTGAAAACACAAGCCGCAGGAGTTCGGCCCTGGAGACGCGCCGAAGCGTTGTGGTTGCCAAGTGCGTCAGTTGATTTTTCTGAGTCCTTGGATGTTCAACCACGGGCCCTCCCCGTGGTTAGGAAGATCACAAGCGAGGAGCGCACGCCTCTCTTGAGACACAGCCGTCTCCAAGCCCACGCGTTTTGGCCACGGTAGCCGTTTTCTGGAAGGACATTTTGGGGAGACAAAGCAGGCGTGGGCTTTAAAGCTTCTCCAAAAATGGGTGCGCTCTCCACGGCCAGATATAGAAAGGTGTCATTACACGGCCACTTTGCTCTACGGAACCGGGCGATGTGATATTTGAATTTAAGACATAACCCGGCTTGAAAGGGAAATTTCCGAAACCCCAGCGATCTGAGCACATCTATTCCAGTGTTCTGGGAGACCTGTGGGTGTTTCTAAGCATCAGCGTGTGGAAGGATTTTAAAAAGGAGTTCCGTGGTGAGACTCACCGAAACGGTTATGCTGGGATGAATTTTGTTAGCACTCGCTTCGTCAGATGCATGGAGTGTACATTTATTTATTATTTTTGTCATCTATGCCTCACCTTTCTTCCGAGCGGGAGCCCAAAGCAGCTTTCATCGTTCTCTGTTCTGTTTTATGCCCACGACCACCCTGTGAGGTCGGCTAGGCTGAGAGAGCGTGCCTGGCCCAAGGTCCCCCAATGAGCTTCCATGGCATGTGTGGGGATTCGAACCCAGGTCTTGCAGACACTAGTCCGGCACTCTTAACCACTCCATGACACCATGCTGGCTCGTCCGTCAGGCCGATGAATTATCAGCTTGTGGGATGTAAACTGAAGTCGGCGCAAACAGATCGGTCAACGGATAGGGCTTCTTTTTGGATGGAGGGTTGTGTTGGTCAGTAGCTGTTTTTCTGGCAGGGCCAGTTTGCGGAAGGGATGGCTGTACTCAGGGTAGTGAGGGAAACCTCCATCCAGCCTCCTAAGGTAGACCAGCTCTGTGGCCATAGCCACTACCTATTAATACTCCTTTTTAGTGCCTCTGTAAGCAGTTTGGGGACATAGCTGGCACTCCTTGGAGGGCTCGGTTTGGCCCTGTGGCTTGCAGTTACTGACTTTTCAGACCGGCAGGGAATTTGGTCCCTTTCCTAGTTTGGCAAAGTTCCCTTGGGAGAGGAAGCATCTTCAGAGAGAATGCCGGATGGCAGTGAGATCTTCTCAGCTTGAAAGCAAAGCAGACAGACCTGACCGAAGCAATGGTAAAACACCACAGAAGGGAAGGTTTTTCAACCAAGGGGTTGAAATTAAATCAGAAGAATTTTCAGCTAAGCATTAGGAAGAACGTCCTGACAGTCAGAGCGGTTGCTCAGTGGGACAGGCTTCCTCAGGAGGTGGTGGGCTCTCCTTCCCTGGAGGTTTTCAGACAGAGGCTAGATGGCCATCGGACAGCAATGTTGATCCTGTGAGTTTAGGCAGCTCATGAGAGGGAGGGCAGGAAGGGTTGCCTCGGGGCTTAGTTCTCATGGCCCTTTCTGACACGCCCAGGGAAATGCCGATCGCCACTTTGGGGTCAGGAAGCCACTTTCCTCCAGACCAATGTGGCTTGAGATCCTGGAGGTTTTTCGCCATCTTCTGGGTGTGGACCAGGGGTCACTGTGGGTTTGGAGGTGGAGGTATTTGTGAATTTCCTGCCTTGTGCAGGGGGTTGGACTAGATGACCCTGGAGGTCCCTTCCAACTCTATGATGCTATGAGAACCGAGGGGACATTCTGACCAACTACCTGTAGAAAACTAGGAGGGCAGTAGAAGGCAGTACAAGCATGATCGCCGTGTTGGGGTCAGGAAGCAGTTTTTCTTCAGGCCAGTTTGGCTGGAGTTTCTGGAGGTTTTTTGCCATCTTCCGGTCATTGGAACAGGGGTCACTGGGGGTGTGGGGAGGAGGTAGTTGTGGATTTCCTGCCTTGTGCAGGGGGTTGGACTAGATGACCCTGGAGGTCTCTTACATCACTATGATTCTATGACATGCGCACTGACTCCTGTTTGAGCCGGGGCCGTGGCTTAGTGGTGGAGCATCTGCTTGGCATGTAGAAGGTCCCTGGTTTATTTCCTGACCTTTCCAGTTTAAAAGGCTTTAGGAGGTGATACGAAAGACCTCCGCCTGAGATCCTGGAGGGCAGCTGTCAGTCTGAGTAGACGATGCTGACCTTGATGGACCAGTGGTCTGATTCAGTATAAGGGAGGGGCTGTGGCTCAGTGGCAGAGCATGTCCTTGGCATGCAAAAGGTCCCAGGTTCAATCCCCGGCATGTCCAGTTAAAAGGACCAGGCGGTAGGTGATGTGAAAGACCTCAGCCTGAGACCCTGGAGAGCTGCAAAGAGGGGCTCTGGCTCAGTGGAAGAGCATCTGCTTGGCATGCAGGAAGTCCCAGGTTCAATCCCCGCCATCTCCAGTTAAAAGGACCAGGCAGGAGGTGATGGGAAAGACTTCAGCCTGAGATCCCAGAGAGCTGTGAAGAGGGGCCGTGGCTCAGTGGAAGAGCCTCTGCTTTGCATGCAGAAGGTCCCAGGTTCAATCCCCGGCACCTCCAGTTAAAAGGACCAGGCAGTAGGTGATGTGAAAGACCTCGGCCTGAAACACTAGAGAGCCGCTGTCAAGTGTGAAAATACTGACCTTGATGGACTCGTGGTCTTGATTCAGTATAAGCCAGCTTCGTGTAAGGAAGTCAGCCCAAGTGTGGTGTGAGGGTTTTTTTTGGGGGGGAGCATCTCTTTTCTCAACCCCTCCCCGAGCCAGGGCCCAGATTCCGAGTCGCATCTCTTCAGGTCCCTCACCGTGCGTTCTTCTTGCAGGTATCATCGGTGCAGAAGTGCTTCCTGCGGATGTTTCTCCAGGTGGGGGAGCCCAGTTTTACCCCTGGACGATAGACAATAAATACTACTCGGCTTCCGTCCATCTGTGCGTCGTGCCCAATCGGTTTCTTGTGACAGGTGCGATTGCAGAGTCCGTGCAAGCCTTCTTGGTTTATTTTGACAGCACAACCGTGAGTACTCACAGGGGGGGGGGCTCCACAATTGTCTGTTCTGATTAAATCGTGAACTGCGGAACTCTCTGCCACTGGCTCCGAGAAAGAGCTAGGCTCGTGTCAAGGTGACACTCCTAAGGCTGCATGTCCCAATTCTTGGAGCACCCCCAGATAAAGAGTAGTAGTTGATGTGAAAGACCTCTTTGCCTGAGACCCTGGAGAGAGAGCTGCTGCCAGGCTGGGAAGGTGATACTGACTCTGATGGGCCGAGGGTCTGATTCCGTCTAAGGCAGTTTCGTTTAGGGAGGTTTCATGGCTCAGTGGCAGAGCCCCTGCTTGGCATGCAGAAGGTCCCAGGTTCAACCCCCAGCATCTCCATTTAAAAAGGACCAGGCAGGAGATGTCCAGAAACCCTGGTGAAAGTTTGCTTGCTTATTTCTTGACTTCATTTCTTTCTCCTTAATGATAAACTAAAGTGTTGCTTTCCTCTCCACTTTACCCTCACGACAACCCTGTGAGGTAGGTTAGGGTGAGTGTCTGTGGCAGGCCCACGGCAGCGTTCCCTCTAAGCTGAGTTAGTGTGAGCTAGTGCACAAGTCTTTTAGCCTTTTTTGCTCGCAGACTCCGCAGCTTAGAGACAAGCACTGGCCCACAGTCCCTCAGCAAGCGTCCATGGCAGAGCAGGGATTCGAACCCGGGTCTCCGGGATCCTCGTCTGACACTAACTGCTACACCACAGTGTGTCTCACTTTAGATATTAAGAGTTCATTTCTGCTGTCTACAACGCGTCAGAAGGTTGTATCAACATTGCATTTAACTGAATGCCCTTTCTCAAGTTGAAAGGAAGGATAATTTCACCGAAAAATGGTTCCCTGTAATGGATTACCTGTCTCATCAGCATTATCCCCCCCGAGTGGTCCCAGTATCACAAGTGGATCTAACGTTTGGATTACTATTTCCTCTCTATGTCCCATTTTGGTCTGCTCTCTCCCTATTTGTCAGATACTCAGTCCTCTTCCTCTCTTCTTTCATATCATATCTAAACTCTCCCTCACTTTTCAACCTACATGGATACCTATACACAAAAACGGTTTACCACGCTACAACAAACAATAAACTCTGAAGCACAATAATGACTGAGCTACTAACTATGTCAATTGATTACGCTAGTTTCAGAAAGTATTGTTTATAAAACTAGCATAATCAATTGACATAGTTAGTAGCTCAGTCATTATTGTGCTTCAGAGCTACTAACTATGTCAATTTGGTTATCATCTATGTATTTTTGAAAAATTCAACTTGTATATCCAGTTATAATTGTTATGTACTAGTTACTGTTATCAATAAAAAATTAAAAAAAAACATTGCATTTTATTTCAATTTTTTATATTAACCAGATTAGTTGAAAACCATGAAATATGCCGTCGGATTCAGTTTTTTAAAATGGTCCGTTTCTCACTTGACAAGTGCTCATTGGTGGCAGAGAGTTTCCAAGATTAACTGTGTTGCGGAGAAGAAAAATGTTTGTTCCTTTCTCAGATTGCACCATGCTGGTTAAATTGGGTATCTACTAATTCCGCAGCTGCACTTTACAGCAGTTGCGCTTTAAGGGAGATGGAACACGATTCCATGTTCTGAGAGCCAGTTTGGCATAGTGGTTAAGTGTGCGGACTCTAATCTGGGAGAACCGGGTTTGAGTCCCCACTCCTCCACCTGCATCTGCTGATGTGACCTTGGGTCAGTCACAGGCTCTGGCACAGCTGCCCTTGAAAAAGAGCAGTTTGTGTCAGAGTTCTCTCAGCCCCACCCACCTCACAGGGTGTCTGTCGTGGGGAGGGGAAGGGAAAGGAGTTTGTAAGCCGCTCTGAGACTTCTTCGGGTAGTGAAGGGCGGGGTATAAATCCAATCTCTTCTCTTCTTCTTCTCTTCTCAAGGCAGAATTGAATCGTGTTCTCAGCAGAGACAGGAGTTATGCATGCCGGCCTCTCTCAGCTGCCCAAGATCTTGGGGGCAAAGGTGCCTGTTTCCTGGCTGGAGATATCACAGCCATGCTCTTTCTTCCTGGGCCAAAGTTGTTGGCCAAAGACAGGAAGTACAGAAAGAGAGAACCCACGGAAAATAGAGACAAAAATAGTACAAAACTGTGATAAATTACTAGGGCCAAAACTCCTATCAAAATTTACTTCATTAATTCATAATACTAACTCATGAAACAATTCACATGTATACCATACAAACCCTGATGTTCATCAAAGTAGAAAGTGTAAAACACCTTAATTGTTTGTATATACAACAAAAGTCTCTCAATGAACCTTGTGGCAAAAAAGGGAAAAGTCTCTCGTCATTCCATTGATATGCAGACACGTGGAATATATGTGAATTGTTTCAAACTGGAGAGCCAGTTTGGTGTAGTGGTTAAGTGCGCGGACTCTAATCTGGGAGAACTGGGTTGATTTCCTACTTCTCCACTTGCAGCTGCTGGTGTGACCTTGGGTCGGTCACAAGTTCTTTCAGAGCAATTCTCTCAAGAGCAGTCCTCGAAAGAGCTCTCTCAGCCCCACCTACCTCACAGGGTGCCTGTTGTGGGGAGGGGGAGGGAAAGGAGATTGTAAACTGCTCTGAGACTCCTTCGAGTAAGTGTAAACCGGGGTATTAATCCAGTCTCTTTTCATTCTTCATGAATTAGTATTATGAATTAATGTAGTAGTAGTAGTAGTAGTAGTAGTAAAATGTATTGTGTAGCTATTGGCCGTTACAACTTAAAATTTAAGTTTAAACAATATACAAATTAGGCAACTTACAGCACTGGAATGAATTAATGAAGTTGTTTTGATAGTATTTTTCGTCCTAGTAATGTATCATGGTTTTGTACTATTTTTGTCCCAAGGACCGGAAGCGGCTGAGCCTCCATCTAGATCTGCACTTTCTTCCCTGTTTTTCCTTCTTCCACCAATAAGGCAGGAGTTTCTGGCCTTATTGGAGCGGCTTGATTGTCACTAAGTGGGTAGCAATTACAGAACGGAAGGAAACCAAGTGCAGAATAATTGGGCAACGGTCTGGAAAGGAGCGGAGGCGGTTTTTGAATCCAAATATTCTCCTCCCCCTTAGAAAGGCAGACTCTGCTAGAGAGGCTCGGATGTGAGTTCAGGATCTCATCTGACGCAGGGGCTGAAGTAAGTTCCAGGCATTTGTCCCCTGTCAAAAAGCAGAAGTAAACGGCACGTCTCTTGTCGCTATTCGTGTGCCAGTTAATTGTATGAACACTACAGAATAATCACTCCATGATGTTTAATCTTCAGGGGTCGTTTCGTAGAAAAAGAGCTAGGGGAACTCATTAGCATAACTCATTAGCATATGTGCAGTACTTTGGGGGGGGGGGATAGACACCAGAAGCCAGAAAGCCCCCTTGTCTTTCCGCAGGTATCGGGACTGGATGGTGTCTCTTCGTGGCTCCCCCTCGTGGAAGAGTGGCTGCCGGAAGTGATGATCTTGGTCTGCGACAGAGTTTCTGACACCGGTAAGGGGATGCGGCCCCGGTGTTGTCCGGGGGGGGGGGGCCGGCAGCTTGTCCCACCTGGAAAGGGCACCTGGAGGAAACCTGAGCCCGTGTGCTACTAACAGTTAATGTCACTTTAAAAAATCGTGGGACGTGGCAGGGGAGGATGTTGCTTACCAAGGCAGATTTTATCGACATACCCCCCCCCCCGGTCTTCACGTCAAATAACTTCTGCGATTATATGGTGTGGAAGCACATGGATCTTGCGTAGCTCCTGAGCTGTCTGCTTCCAGTCATTTGGGCATGTGGAGCGGTCACAGACTGCCAAGATGTGCAGCGTGAGTTCATGTGTTTATGCAGGCTGGTGGGAATCAGTGGCATGGAATTTTGTGCCATCATTTCAGATCCTGCGTAGGAAACAGGTCCCGAAAGGGAGCCAGGCAAGAGCCTGCTGCGATTCAACAGCCAGTGATTCTCCCTTCCGTTTTTAATAACAGCTTGTGGCCCTTAGGAAGGCAAGAGTCCAAGGAGTTAGGGTGGGAGGGGCTCTGGCTCAGTGGTGAAACACCTGTTTTGCATGCAGAAGGTCCCAGGTTCAATCCCCAACATCTCCAGTTAAAAAGGACCAGGCAGGAGGTGATGTGGAAGGCCTCTGCCTAAGACCCTGGAAAGCTGTAAAGAGGGCCCGTGGCTCAGTGGTGGAGCCTCTGCTTGGCATGCAGAAGGGCCCAGGTTCGGTTCAATCCCCGGCATCTCCAGTTCAAAAGGACCAGGCAGGAGGTGATGGGTAAGACCTCTGCCTAAGACCCTGAAGAGCTGTCGAGAGGGGCTGTGGCTCAGTGGCAGAGCCTCTGCTTGGCATGCGGAAGGTCCGAGGTTCAATCCCTGGCATCTCCAGTTAAAGGGACCAGGCAGTAGGTGATGGGAAAGCTCCACATGAGACCATGGAGAGCTGCTGCCAGTCTGAGTAGACAATACAGACCCTGATGGACCAAGGGTCTGATTCAGTAGAAGGCAGCTTCATGTGTTCAAGTATGGGGGGCATGGCTCAGTGGTAGAGCATCTGCTTGGCATGCAGGAGGTCCCAGGTTCAATCGCCAGTATGTAGGTGAGGCAAAAGACCTCCACCTGAGACCCTGGAGAGCTGCTGCCAGTCTGAGTAGACAATACTGAATCTGAGAGTCACTGCTTTCCCGGCAGAGGGACACAGAGCAGGCTTATGCTGAGCCAGCAGCCTGCACGTGATATAACGTTGCCCCTTAAATCAGCAAAGCGAGAGCTGTCTGCCAGTCTGTGTCCAGTTGGCCGAACCCCCCTGCCTCGTAGTTCTGACCGGCAGATGCAAGAGGAAGGCCCTTCTAGGAACCCAGACTCTCTCTCTTCTTGACCTAGGGGTCAGCCGGCAGAAGGCGCAAGAGTGGTGCATCAAGCACAGCTTCGAGTTGGTGGAGCTCAACCCGGAGGAGGTGCCGGACGAGGACGGTAGGTCGCGGCCTCTTCCCAGAAGGCCTCAGCCAGCAGGGGTGGCTCACCCGAGGCCGTCCCCTTGGGCTTCCGCGTGGGGATATGCAAGTTCTCCTACGACTCAGCTTCTTCTCTAAGCAAAGCAAATCTGCCTCACTCTGTCTCCCACCTCTTCTCCAGCTCCCCCCCCCCCCGCAGTCGCTCAGAAAGTAGAATTTTGGTTCACAAGACTTCACGGCTTAGAGGGAGCAGTGCAGCCAGTGTTCCCCCTAAGCTGGGTTGGTGTGAGCCAGCTCACAGTCTTTTAGCCTCCGGCTCACAGATTTTTGTCTCAGCTCAGGAAGGAGGGCTCCAGAGCAGACTAATTCATGCAGGAGCCAAATGGCTCGCTCGCAACTTTAATGCCAGCAGCTCACAAAGTAGATTTTTTGGCTCACAAGACTCCGCGGCTTAGAGGGAGCATTGGATGGGAGGTGTGGCCCTGCCGTGAAGAGTGTGCCATTGCCACAGGGCTCTGTGTTGCTTGCCGTTGCTTTCAGATGCCCTTACGTAATCTCTTTCTACAGCTTTACTTCTTTTAAAAAAGAGTGTTTCAGAGTTGGATAAGGGGTTCCTCAAGGTGACTCCTCAGTTAGCAAACAGGAGAACTGAGCCAGCGGGACTGTTCCCAGCCCCCTGGCTGTGTCGCCTCTCCTGCAGTTTGTTTCGAGGCAGAGCTGCAGAAGGCCCTCCAGAATGCAGCGGTGTGGGTACTTACTGGTACGCCTATAAGAGCACACATCCAACCTGTGCTTCGCCAGCTGCACTGGCTCCAGATTGAATAACAGATCCTCTTCAAGGTCCCAGTGATGACCTTTAAGGCCCTTAGTGGTCTGGGACCAGCGTTCTGGCAGGACCGCCTCCCCCGGTATCTCCCCTGAAGAGCCTTACGCTCGGAAGATCGAAACCTGCTAGTGGTCCCTGGCCCGAGAGAGGCCTGGTCGTCCTTGACTAGAGCCAGGGCTTTCTCTGCCCCGGCTCCAGCCTGGTGGAACTCTCTACCCAGCGACATCCGTGCTTTGCGGGGCCTAGCTCAGTTCCGCAGGGCGTGTAAATCAGAGAGGTTCTTCCAGGCCTACAGTTGAATCATAGAACCCTAGAGTTGGAACGGGCTATTCAGACCCTCTAGTCCAACCCCCCGCCCAATGCAGGACCAGCCTAAAGCATCCCTGACAGATATTCGCCCAGCCTCTTCTTGAAAGCTGTCAGTGAAGGGGAGCTCACCACCTCCCTCGGCAGCTGATTCCACCTTTGAACCACTCTGACTGTGAAATCGTTTCCCCTAATATCCAGCCGATACCTTTCTGCATGTCGTTTAAACCCGTTGCTTCGGGTCCTCTCCTCCTCCGCCAACTGGAACAGCTCCTTGCCCTCCTCCAAACGACAGCCTTTCAAACATTTAAAGAGAGCAATCCTGTCCAGTGTTCCCTCTAAGCTGAGTTAGTGTGAGCTAGCTCACAGTTTTTTAGCCTCCGGCTCACACAGTTTTGTCTCAGCTCAGGAAGGATGGCTCCAGAGCAAGCTAATTTATGCAACAGCCAAATCACTGGCTCACAACTTCAATGCCAATAGCTCACAAAGTAGACTTTTTGCTCACGAGACTCCACAGCTTAGAGGGAACATTGATCCTGTCCCTCCTCAGTCTCCTCTTCTCCAAACTAAACATTCCCAGGGCCCTCAGCCTTTCCTTGTAGGACAGCAACGGCCTGCATTGGGGTTATCACTGTGGCCTACGCCATGCCCGGTCCCTGATCTGCCCCGGGGTAGGAAGCAAACTGCATTTTAAGCCATCGATTAATGTTGGGTTTTACAGTAAATTGTAGTCAGTAATTTGTAACCAAGTTATTTTTGTGTATTTTAACTTGTTGCCCGGCGCCCTTTGGGGAAGGGCGGTCTATAAATTTCATAAATAATAATAATTAATAATGGTCACTGGGTTTTGTGTGTCCCGGGTGATCGACAGGCCGAAGGCAGTTTCAGCTTTGTAAACCCTTCCCTGCCGCTGGCTTTTTGAAAGCTCGTCTACGGCGGCCGCCACCCACTGCGAGGAGGCAGCTCTGCCTGGGTCCAAGGGCCCTCCGCCTCTTCTGCTCGGCATCCCGTCTGTTCCCGAGGTCCAAGATGAGCAATGCAGGAGAGATTTTTAAACAGAAAACCTTGGAGAATAATAGTCTCCCCTTCTTTCTTTTAGGTATGATTTTCAAAACAGCGTCTCGCCGTAAGGGCTACAATTTAGAAGGGCAGACAGGCACAGTGGGAATATTTAACATTCTCCTCGGGCCTTTTGAGACCCAGTTTGGTGTAGTGGTTAAGTGCGCGGACTCTAATCTGGGAGAACCGGGTTTGATTCCCCACTCCTCCGCGTGCAGCCAGCTGGGTGACCTTGGGCAAGCCATAGCTCTATAAGAGCTGGTCTTGAAAAAAAGAGCCGTTTCTGTCAGAGCTCTCTCAGCCCCACCCACCTCACAGGGTGTCTGTTGTGGGGAGGGGAAGGGGAAAGGCGTTTGTAAGCCGCTCTGCTACTGTCATGCGGCACTCAGGTCTCGAAGTACAGAGAGCCATATGTGCTGGAGAAAAAGTCCTGGTTCCGTGTGCTCTAAGTGCAGAAATGCCTGCCCTCGCAAAGCAGTTTTGTGTGGATCTGAGAAACTTCCATTAGTAGTGTGGACCGGCCAATCTGCAGGCAACGTTTCCCACAATTCAAAAAGATCCCCCCTCCCCCCGTAAAGCTCATATTCCCAGAAGGTTCTATGTGCGTTGAATATGGAATAACTGGATTTAAGGAGATGGGAGGGACTTTGGTTGACCGCAAGGAGGTTTAGAGGGGACATGATTGCAGTCTTCAAGTATTTGAAGGGCTGTCATGTAGAAGATGGAGCAGATCTATCCTCTCTTGCTCTGGAGGGCAAGACTAGATCCAATGGGTGGAGATTACAAAGGTGTCGATACTGGCTAAATATTAGGAGAGACTTCCTAACTGTAAGAGTGGTTGAGCAGTGGAACAGACTGCCTCGGGAGGTGGTGGATGCTCCTTCGCTGGACGTTTCCAAGCGGAGGCTGAACTTTCGGGTTTGTCGTAGGGCTATTTTTCGGCTCTGCTCCTGCAGAGTGCAGGGGGTTGGACTAGATGACCTGCAAGGTCCCTTCCAACTCTAACATTCTATGATTCTATGGCTAAATTCAGATGTGGTGGGAGCTCCTGGGGTGGTCATCCTTCTGGACTTTGGCGTTTGTGTGTCTCCAAAGAGAGTTCATTGCCTCCCTTGTCTTTAGACGACTTTCCAGAATCCACTGGCGTGAAGCGAATCGTCCAGGCCTTGAATGCCAACGTCTGGTCCAATGTGGTGATGAAAAATGGTAGGTTCTTTCTCTGCTTTAAAACAACAACGTCAACTGTGTATCTGTTTGGCGCATGTAATATCACTTCCTGCTGTATATCAAAAGTTGAGCCGCAGAGTGCACGGACTTGGACTAACAGTCTGTTGCAAGTCAGAGCTGACTGTGAAATAGGCCAGCCATAAGTCATCCATTAAAAAAAAATACTGTATGTGGTGGCGATGTGAGAGAGTAGAAAAGTATTGGAAAATGATACAAAAACTTATCACAGACATTATGAAGTTAAAAGTGGTTCTAACCCCGGAGATAGCCCTATTAAACATGATACCGAGTATAAGCAAAGTGATAAATACTTATTAACATATATAGTGACCACGGCTAGAGTAGTACTGGCCAAACATTGGAAGAAAGAGAGTTTCCCAACAAGAGAGGAAGTGATATTTAAGCTGATGGAAGTGGCGGAAATGGATAAGCTAACTATTAGTATGCAAGGGAAAGATTATATAAATGGATGTATGAAATATGGGGAAATTGAGACTCAAAAGTATAAAAGAATGAATATATATGTAATTCTGAATAAGATTTAAATAACGGGAAAATGTTTTGTAAATGCAAAGGAGGACGTTTTGTGAAAACAATAAATAAAATTATTTAATTAAAAAAAAAAAAATACTGTAAGAGGCCAGGACGAGGGGAATCCAACTGCAGGTTCCTCTGCAGCCAGAGTTTGCGGCAATAGTCGTGCTCTGCAGTTCTGCTCCGTATGTCTCTCTGAGAGAACGGGCACTCCTGGCTTATGAGAATTTATTTATTTATTTATTTGTTGCCTTTATAACCCGCCCTCCCCGCAAGCGGGGTCAGGGCGGCTCATATTGCCTGGCACGGTGTGCCAAGGTTCATATACAGTCAAAACATTTAACACTGTTAAAACATTTAAACCATCAACGATTTCCGATTAAAGTGCACTCGATAATTTATTAACCAAGATGGCATAACGTCATGCAGGCTCAGGCAGTTAACAGGCTCCTAGGCAATTTGGCTCGATCTCACTGCAGCCAGCCTCCACCACAGATTTTAATAGTGGTCGTTGATGGTAATGTGGGCGGCCCCTAATTGAAGGCCGGGTGGAAGAGCTCCGTCTTGCAGGCCCTGCGGAACGGCATAAGATCCCGTAGGGCCCTGATCTCCTCCGGGAGCTCATTCCACCAGTAAGGAGCCGCCACTGAGAAGGCCCTGGCTCTAGTTGTCCTGCAAGGTAGGACAACTTCAGAAAACACTCAGACTTAGAATCCCAGCTGGTGTTTTGGTGGAGAAAACTTTTTCCGCCTAACGCATGGACGCGAGGAAGCTCTCCTGCCCCTTCAGACGGCTCCTGTTTTGATTTGCCTTTGCTCTGAGAGAGGGGGGGGCAGCACTCGCTTCCTGCCACACCACAAGAATCTTTAAGGAGGTTTTATAGTCCCCCAGAGCATAGTGGAAATGGAACATCCAAAGCACATGTTACTTGCCTGTCTGGAGTGTTTTTCTGGGCCAATGGTTAAAGCGGCCCCCAATCCCCCACCTCAGACATCTACATGTGGCAGTGTCCTGTCATAACAGGCCTCTTCTCAGGGGGCCACTTAACATCGTAATGAAACACAAACCAGGAATGCGGAGGGTAACACTAGAGTAAACAACGCAACACCGCGTAAAGACAGCATGGTGTATTCTACACTGAAATCATTCTAACAGGCACCACTCACCTATAACCATATGCCTTGCTTTACAAGTAATATTGCAAGCTCAACTGTGCCTGTTTAAAGATAGCTACATCAATAATGTCAGTATCTTTCTGCTACCATGAGATGTTCTCAAACACTTAACTTCGAATAACTTCAACAGGGTATCATCAATTTTTAACCACCGTATTATATTTGAAAAGCTTTGGTGTGTTTTTCCAAATGTAATATGGTTCTTAAAGTTGATGATACCCTGTTGAAGTTATTCTAAGTTAAGTGTCTGAGAGTCTTTCGTGGCAGTAGGAAGATACTGGCATTGTTGGTGTAGATATCTTTCAACAGGCGCAGCTGAGATTGCAGTATTACTTGTGAAGCATGGCCTATGGTTATAGGTGAGCAGTGCCTGTTAGAATAATTTCAGTGTAGAATACAACACGTTGTCTTTACACAGAGTTGCATTGTTTACACTTAACATCATAGGCCTCTGAAGCCCCACCAGGCTTAGATCTCCTCCATGGCCCAAAGCCAATCTCATGCTGGACTCCCCCTTTTCAGTTCTTGACTCCCCCCTCCCCACCGCAGCCTGCTCACAGGAAGGTTGTGGGCACTCAGTTAAATTGCTGAGCAGT
>NW_015168070.1:0-24336 GCF_001447785.1 Gekko japonicus
TTCCTGGAGAAGTTGGCATAACACTATATGCTGGAGGTCCATTTAGCCAGTCTCTCAAATGCCCTGTAACTGTGGCAGTTAACACGGTGCAGCAGCCCTGTGTATTCTACAGCTATAGAAATGACAAATGCGGCCAAGAAGAGCTCTGCAAGTATTTATTCCTAGTGGGAAGGCAGGGTATAGTAAAATAAATAGTTCGGTTACAAAAGAAGCCATTTAAAATTGGAACAGTTATGTTGAAACTTACCAAACTTCTGAGTAGTAAATGTGACAGTGGGACCACGTTTTCTTCCCTTCTCTGTGACTGCTTCCATCTGTACTACATACGAAGTGTCACTTGTTAAGGATGATAGTACATATTCTCTTGTGGAGGGATCCACGTTAATAACTAGAGAGAAGAACATTATCTTTTAATTTGTGTCACTTAAACATTGCAAACATCTTCCTTGCATTAGATCTATACAAGCTGATCACAACTTTCACAATTAAAATCCAAAGAACATCTGAATATTTAGAAAGATCAGGATATATCTCAACCCATCTTTTCAACTTTATGACTTCAAATGAAACTGTATTAGCAATACAAACTAAACAATTTTTGTCTTATGAAGTTTAAGACTTGAATTCTCAGAAGTGGTAGGAATAGAAATCTATCTAGAAATATATGACCCTATTCAAACAAATCCAAATGAAGTAAACAACAATCAGCATCCTTAACATTCAGCAGAAGCATTTTAGTCAACAAAACAGGATTTCAGCTGTTACAGGCATCCATATTACAAACATTCCTACTTCCACCTGCATTTATAAACGACATTCAGATATTCCAACAGAATATTGCTGTATTTTTAAATTTTATGCTGGTGCAAATGATTTTTCCCTTCTGTCACCACAGACACATAACCCTCAGTTGATCAGATGAGGGTTCATTCGTGATAGATCTTCCTGGTTCTTCCAGATTACAGGCCTTTTAATTATTTGTTACTAAATCAAAGTATTGAGTTCTCAGGGATACCAAAGTCAGCAGAATGTATGTATGAACACAAATTAATACACTAATCTGTACAAGATGTCAAATCATATTAACACTGCAGTAAAAAATGCTAAGACAAATACCTCGTCTGGGTATCCAATGGACTATGACTGGTTAATAAAGCTGACTGTAAAATGCCTTCGGGTACCGCTCAATCATAAAGAGACACAAGCATACACGTACCAGTTTCGTTTCCATTATTCATTTTATAATATATAGCGTAATATCTGATGAATCCATTCTGTTCTGCCACAGAAAGTGGCTCCCATTCTAAAATGGCTTCATTTTTTCTAACTTTCTTTGGTCGAGCACTGGGACCTTTTGTAGGCTCTATTAAAGAAAAACACTTCACATATTAAAAGCAATTTCTTAGTAAGAACTGCAAGTATATTGCTACATCAAGAAGAAAGATTAAAAATGAAGAACAAAAGGCACCTCCCCAGTATTAAAATTAAAATATATGGCATCATGTTTTCAGAGAAGAATATGGTCTAGGAATAAAAATACAAAACATGAAGAACTTGCAAACATACTGAAACTGCCTGAGGTACATATCATAATAGGTCTGTGGTTATATCAAGTGTGTGGGTGGAGGGGAAGAAGGCATTTGATAGTGCTTTCAACTTACCACCTTGCAGAAGGTAAGCTTGCGTTGATTTTCCAACTCCCGGACCATTGGTATTTAATGGATACACAGTTATCAAGTAACATTTGAATTGCTTTATATTTCCTAAGGGTGGGAAAAAGTTAAGTTTCAGATATATGTATTTTCAACCAAATGCATAGAGGATCTTCCATATGTAACTACAGGACCAAAGGGTGTGAAAGCTCAAGATTTGCTCACTTGCCAGACAACCCAAAACGGTGGCTACCTGTAAGAACAACAGGCAGGATAACACAAGGGGTACCCCCCAGGAACTTTCCCCCTCTGTTTGAAGACTGGGACCATACTGGCCCATCACTAAGGTTTCTCAAAGAAGTATACAACATTGTATTATCCACAGCTAAATGCAATTCTAGTACCTGGTTTTGTCACACAGAAAACATTGCCAGACACTGTCACTATTACACAGAATCCTGCCACACAGTGGTGAATCAACATATCAGAATGCTGTCACATTAACTACCACTAGGAGTATGTTCTCCTCCTCAGAAGACAGAAGGGGTAAGATATCAGGGGGAGGAGGGAGCTCAGGAAAAAGGCAGCGCTACCCCCCAAAAGTGGCCTGCTACACAGCCCACATTAGAGCGGTTTGCTCCTGCCCAGCCTCTTGACAGCTGGTGCAGGGGAAGAGGACAGGAAAGCAGCACTTCTCTGAGAATCTATAAAGCTACAGCACCAGGGAATTTCCTAAACAAGAATGTTTCCTTAAATCTCAGATTTCATTTGCAGTCAGTAAGGAACTAGAAAACAGAAGGATGTAAATACTATGTATCTGTAATATTTGAACATCCATGTTTCTAATCCTTTGTTCCAATTGAGACAAATGCCATCTTGGTGTACTTACTTTGGCTGTACAAGTAGGGAACAAAAGTACAGAACGTGATGACTCTGTCAAGTTATCTGTATGCCCTTCTAAATCATTGGCTAAACTGCTGTGGAGTCACACAAGGGATGCATGAGAACTTATTTATGACTTTTCAGTAGTCATGATTTTATTTTGAACAACCAGGGTTATCTGTCACAAGCCCCAGGTAAATATGAGTACCAAAACAATCCTGTTTAAATGTGTCCCTTACATGATTGTCCTCTCAGTTCCTGCTTCCATGCCAGAAGGTTAAATTAATTTTTGTCATTATGCAAAAACCAGCTATAGTAGGGCCATATGTGCCCAGTTTCTCAAAATCACAAACAGCGGAAGTCCAGTTCTGTTGCAGTAGCTGGGGGGATGTATATGTAATGTTACAATTATGTCAACCAACGGTAGAGCATTTTCAGTCTCTTTCAGGATTGTAGTTTTCAACCACCATGAAAATATCAGCCATTTTCTTTTATATTCATACTAAGCTCTGCCCTTAAATGCTGCAATGTATTGAAAGGGTCACCAAATTCTAGAAAAAGCTTTATTATGCTATAAATTTTTGATTGCCAATTGCCTCTCTACGCTGGTATCCACTAGGAGTGTGCAATTTTTTTTTTAAGGTTCGGATATATTGAACCTGAAAATTACTGTTATTCCCTGATATTCCCAAATCCCAATACCAGTATGGTGTTTAGATTTGGTAAATATTCAGGATTGCCCAATTTTTTTGGCTCCATCATATCCTATGGGGACTATTGTAGTCAATGATCCCCATAGGGTATAATGGAGAAACAATCCGAGGATATCTGGGGCTGTTCTTTGAGGTAGAGGCAACAAATTTGCAGCATAGCTGCTGGTACCTCTACCTCAAAAAAAGAAAAAGAAAAAAAGAAGCCAAGTTTCAAAAAGATTGGCATGGGGGGGTCCAATTCTATGGGCCCCAGAAGAAAGTGCCCTCATCTTCCATTGTTTCCAATGGAGGGGGGGGGAAAGGCACTTAAAGGGCTTGCAGGCACAGCTTCACCTGGAAGGTGTTTAAAAGGACTGCAGTCTCTTTAAACCCCCCTTAAACGCCAGCTATCCAGTGGCCCCCAAAAAATCCCGGGATTTTTTGGGCTCAGCCATATCGGATAGCTGGATAAATACCCCGGCTGAAAAAATACCGGTAAGGTTGTGATTGTGATCTGTGATTTTATTGGATTTTATTGTTTTTATGAATGGGTTTACCCCCTTGTAAGCCGCCCTGAGCCCGCTTGCGGGGAGGGCGGGGTAAAAATACTTTAAATAAATAAATAAATAAATAAATAAGGTATTTTTGGGGGCTTTTCTGGTTTGGATAAACCAAATACACACTCCTAGTATCCACCATGACTCTTCAGGGTTACCTCTTAAAAATGAGCCTCGTGCTGTTCCAGGTTCCTGTTGCCATTCAAAACTGCAGCTCGAGCTGTTACACTGTTCACACCACTCAATTATGTATTTATCGTCATTGTCATTGGCAGCTGTCCACTCCACCCAGAGCTTGCCATCTTTAGGAAACGCTTTAACATCTTTCACAGCAGCAGGAAGGCCTACAAAAATTAAATTAGAATTTTCATTTCTGGAGGAGGCATGGAGGCAGTTTTAATATTCTAAAACCTTCCTAGTTTCAACTACAATTATTTATCACCTAGAAGTCAAAAGGCTGCAATAATTAATCATAACAATTGAATTAATTTCACTCTTACTGCAACTTGGCCTGAGCAGAAATTACAGTTGTCTAAACCAAGCCAGCATGAAGGCAGAACTGTCAAGGAAAGCAAAGTTTGCCCTCTAAAATCAGGAAAATTCCATATTTGCATGTATTACATTTACTCTATTTTTCATTTCTCCTAAAAAACCTCAATACTTAAAACATTCAAAACTTGCATATTCCCAAACACTGGTCTGTTAAAACTTATTGCCTCACCTACTTACCTGTGCTCAACGCAGCAAGATATTGCTTTATATTAAACAGGTCAATTGTGAAAAAGATGCTGGGCTTTTTATTTGTACAGAATCCTGTTCCCTAGTGATTGCTGGTGCCATATACTCAAGAAGAAGCATTCTAGCTACCTGAAAAGTCATCTCCTATAGAAGAATCCCACAGAAGGTACAGCAACAAATGCAACTATAATATGGCTCTATTTATTCAGATTTGTATAAAAATAGAACTAAGAATTATTCAAAGTTCAAAACCAACCTGAAATTTAAGAAAAGCAAGACTCCTCCAATGCTAACATCCTCTTCTTTAATAAAAACTGGAGACAAATGAAACATTTCTACGATCACATGAGAAACTCACCTTTTGAGTTAGGTGCTGGGATAACCAAAACAGATGCAGGAGACCTGCTAATGCTGTTATACGCTGTAATCTTTACTTCATATGTCCTATTCTGTAGATGAAGACTCAGCTGGGTGGTATTCAAACTGAAGAACTCAGGTGGCAAAGAAAGTGGTGGCTTTGCTGTAACATTTACTTCATACCTCAAAATTATTCCATTGGCAGCGGAAGGATCCAATTCCTGTTCAAAAGGAGAGATTTGCTTGATTTTAGGCTTGTAGTAGAACACATGAAGCTGCCTCATGCAGAGCCAGGCCATGGCCTCGTTTAACCAAGCACTAGCTATTCGGGCTGGTAGCAGCTTTCCAAGTCTCTCCCAGCCTTGCTACTTCGGATACATTTAAGTGGAGGTTATCAGGGATCAAACCTTCTGCGTACAAAAGTATGTGCCCTGGTAAAGGTAAAGGTAAAGGTTCCCCTTGCTCGAAAGCCAGTCGAATCCGACTCTAGGGTTGCGGTGCTCATCTCCGTTTCAAAGCCTAAGAGCCGGCACTGTCCGAAGACGTTGCCGTGGTCATGTGGCCGGCATGACTAAACACCGAGGCGCACGGAACGCTGTTACCTTCCCACCGAAGTGGTACCTATTTATCTACTTGCAATTTCTTGCTTTCGAACTGCTAGGTTGGCAGGAGCTGGAACAAGAGATGGGAGCTCACTCCATCATGCGGCACCCGGGTCTCGAACTGCTGAACTACTGACCTTCCACAGCCTGCAGTTCAGCGTCTTAACCCCTTGAGCCACCGCAGCTCCATATGTGCCCTGGTACCAAGCTGCATTTGTGTGTTTTTCACTGAGTTTGTATAACTGTAACTGTATTTTTAATTGTTTAAATGCGTTCATGTTTTAATGTTCACCACATTGTGGACCCTGGTTGGGTGGAAAGAGAGCACAACATTGTTTTAAATAAGTAAAATAAATAAAATTCAAATACCACACATCAATGAGAGAACTCAGCAAGCCCCATTCTCTCAGACTACCCCACCCCATAGGGCAGCTGAGAAGCCGAAGTGCCAATCTGAGCTATTTGGAAGAAAGGCAGGATATACAAAGTAAAATTTTAAAACTCTGCCTACAGGGAGAGAGAAATCAAAGGGGGAAAGGTTATTTTGGGGGCTCCTATTCAATGGGAAAGATGTACATTTTGACTGAAATCAGGTCCCTTCCCCACAAAGGGGGAGGGGGAACCTTATAGTATTTGTTAATACTCTCAACTACATTTCTATCATGCCCAAATCCTCAAATTAGTACTACTATGGAGAAATTACTGGGGGAGAATGGGGCAAGCAGGGTACAGTTGCATGGTTTACCAAGGTCATTAAAACATCTGAACAGTTAAAAACACTTAAAATTATAAAATAATTCAATAAAAACACAAACAATAACAATGCCAGAATCAGGGAGGAGGGCCAGTAATGATTATTGGGCCAAAGACCTTCACAGAAGACAGTGTAACAATTAAAAGTCACAAAGTGGGACTAGCTAACTGCCTCAAATTAAAGCAAGCAATTTTAATGTTGCCAACTAGTTAAAAAAACAACAACGACATGCTCTAGGGTGGAATATGTACATGAAAGCAATAGAAAATCTTGGTTTAAGCCTCTCCCTGGATTATGAAGGCCTAACTCTTGATTTAGATTTTGAATCAGCACCAGAAAAGGGGTTCAACCTTCTTCTCAAATTAAAATTCTTCCAATGTCAATCATCACACTCCTTGAAACTGCAATTAGCTCCGAATGGAAAAAACTAAAAAAAAAAAAAGGTACTGACACTGTGCTTGTATTCCTGCTACAGGGCTAGAAGCAGCTCCGAGAACATGCTTTAGTGCGGAAAAGTGACACAGGAGGTAGCATTATTCTCCCCCTCACCACCACTGGTTCTCTTATAAAAATTGCAGCTCCATGTGGCTGCTTTTAATTTTTAAAGGAGAAGAAAAGGCCATGATCTTCCACATCATGTTTGTTTTGGTGCTGATGACATAACTTACGTTCTTTATGCAAGAGAAGAAAGCACTACCTTTTAAATAACCTACTACTGACTATCATGCTCTAAGCCTGAGTGAGAATTTTCAAACAATATTTTATAGCACTCTGTCACGCAGTGCAACCTAAAAGTTTGCTGTTATCTGTTGTGAAGGGCACACATATACACCACTCACCCCTTAAAACATAAGGAAGTGATGATAAGGGACACACTGGAGCCCTCCCCATGAATTTAAAAAGGGGCCACAGTAAATACTGAACATGTGCACCCTTCCAAAAATGTGCAGCATAAATGTTTCACTCTGACATCTATAGCCAAGAGCAACACGTTGCACCTCCACCAGCTGAAACTGAAGAAAGGCTTACCACAACTTTACATGCAACAGGGATGATTCATCAGTGTTGCAACAGGTGTACCAAACACTCAATGGTCTTGTAAACCTATGACACCAATTACCTTCCAAGTCAGCAGCACAGTCCTGTTTCCTGGTGAAGGAGAATCAATGATTTTTCTCCACAAAGCTGGCCCCTTAGAAGGTTCTGAGGAAAAACAAATATTTCTGTAACCAAGAGGCAGTTGTTTCATCTCAGCCCACTGTCCTTTTCCTTTCAAGCATATCTACTTTCTGTAACATAAACAAACTTCATGCCTCCACATTTCCACAGTTAGACTATTCCAGCTTCCGATCAGTTATAAAGCCAGACAGATCTTTTTAAGTGGGCTTTATCTTTCTTTATTCCAGAACGGCTTTATACAACACACTGGCTTTTAGATAAAAACATTAAAGATGTTAAAATACCCAGGAACAGAATATTATTCCTGAATTTAAAAGAAAAACGAACACGTTTTAAAATAGTAACAATCAAAATAGCATAAATTAAAGAACACAAATTCGACAAGACTTGCTTCTTTATTTATACTAATGCTACATTAATGTAAATTGTTCAAATGTTAAATTAAAGCAGAAATCTATTTGATAACAGCCGGAGTGGTGCGAATTTCATTCCCTGATAGGACTATGTAATAATCATTTGAATGGTCAAGGAATGTTACAAGAAAGGGAGTTATCAGGAGAGCTCTTAAACTACCACAGAATTTGTATGAAAAGAAAATGTGTTCGAGACCTGAGGCCCCTATGGATAGATCCTTCGGCCATATTTAACATCTATCTGGGTCCTCTTGCCCAGCTATCGTGGAGTTTTGGACTGGGGTGTTCTCATGATCTGTGCAGGACTGGGAGCAAGGCCTTGTGCGGCCTGGTCCCAGGAAAGACCAGTATGGGAGTGGAAAGTAGACAGCTACAATCCCCATAATGCTTAGAGAGGGTTATAGCCAATCAGTTTCCAGAGATTCTGTGAGGAGATTCTGACTTAAGCTGTAAAGTGTGAAAAACGGTGTTCTTTCTCTCAGAGCTAAACTGAAGGGGACTGTGTTCTTTTGTTTCTCATCTGCGGTCTGGTCTCACAGAGGGGACAGGCTGGTCTGGTGAGAGAAAGATCCCTCACTTGGCTGAGAGTGAGTACAGGTAGTGCAGCCTGGCAGGCTGTGGGCCTGGAAGTAGTAACCAGTTAAGCAAACTAGGTAGTCGCATTAGGTTTGTGTTTATTTTGCTTTTTAAACACTGTTATATCTTTTAAAGCTCCTTGTCTTGTTTTCTTTGCCCCAGTACTGTGTTAATAAACCATTTTGTTTAATTGTTATCTGCCTGGTCATCACGCCTATGTTCTCAGCTTAAAAAGGGGCACTTTTGGATGGGCCTGGGAGGGTACTCTGGGCCTTCTCAGGGGACCTGAAGTCCAGAGTGGTGGCGGCGGAAGGTGGAGACCCCCTGGGGTCATGACAGGTGTCATCAATATGATGATCCCAGCTATTTCTGTTGATGGGCAGCCTACCAAGGGTTTGGAGGCTATGGCTGGAAGGTTAAAGCAGAGCCAGCTGAAACTAAATCTGGGTAATACGGAGGTTCTCTGGCTGGGTTGGGGGAGCCATAATCAGGCAGTCAACTCCCGGCTCTTGATGGGGTGACCCTATCACCAGCTCCAACAGTCAAGAGTCCGGGCATGATTCTGGATGCCACCTTGTCTATGGAGGCCCAGGTCATGAAGGTTGCTAAGCTGGCATTTCTCCAACTGCACCAGGTTAGGAAACTGGCTCCCTACCTGTCTCACCCTGACCTAGACACAGTAATCTATGCAATGGTAATCTCCAGGATAATTACTGTAATTCACTCTATGCTGGCCTGACCCGGAAGCTCCAACTGATCTAGAATGCAGCCATGCAGGTCCTTATGGGGACCCCTCGGATGGCACACATTCATCTAGTGGTGTGCAAGCTGCACTGGCTCCCAGTGGAGCACCAGATCCAGTTCAAGGTCTCTTGGTTTTGACCTTTAAGGCCATTAGTGGTCAGGGACCTACATATCTTCGGGACTGCCTCTCCCAATATACCCCTGGAAGAGCATTACACCCTAGTAAATAAGAACCTCCTGGTGGTCCCCGGCTGTCCTCAACTAGGGCCAGGGTCGCGTGATGGAACTGTCTGCCTGAGAACACCCGTGCCCTACAGGATCCACTACCTTTCCATAGGGCTTGCAAGGCAGATGTGTTCCACCAGGCATTTGGTTGAGGACAGCAATGGTCTGGCACGTTCACACTCCTACCTTCCCCTTTTTCTCCATATCTCCCCCCCCCCCATCCAGGGGACAGATGAATACTGAAATTATCCATCATCTTGGACATAGTTTTTCCAATGAATAGTTTCAATATATCTTAATGTTGTTTTAATTTGTCTTACATATTGCATTTGCCTTTGATGTAAGCCGCCCAGAGCCCTGTTTCAGGGAAGAGTGGCTTAGCAAACTGAAATAAATATACATCTGAAATAGATACCGCATTAGGTCAAGGAGAAAAAGTGGTGATATGAGGGAACAGTACAAAGGTGTACACACCTACTGTCAATGTAAGATGTTGAGGGCATAAAGGCTAAATGTAACACAGATCAAATTTGTCTGGCATCTGTTATCCAATATTCCCAATCAAGTAATTCAAACTGGGTTTTTTTAAAAATCAAAGTACAAACTCTACTAACCCCTAATAGTAAAATCTGGTTTTGCTCCTATGGAGCTCCTATGGAGCAAAAACCTAATTCTATAATTTTGGAGTCCAACAGCTGGCTCCAAGCATTAACAAAAGAATCAGAATGCAATCAGAGTAAAAGGGGAAGGAGAGATTCTGAGAGCTGTAAAATGAGTCTAAATTTTACGGCAGCAGGCAGAGGTTGCAAACTCTTCCATACCGGCTTCTAGTGAAAGAACTGATCAGAGGTCATTTCGGGGGGGAACGCGGGGGAACGCAGTTCCCCCGGGTGAGGTGCAGGGGGGCGGGGCACATGACGAAGCCCCGCCCCCCGCCCCGCTTCCAGCCCTCATTCAGCAGGAGGGAGAGGGGGAGGTGTACTTCCCCCCCCCCCCGCCTCTCCCCACCCCTGCCTGCCTGGGGCCAGGGAGGGCCTTGGCGGGGCTTCCTCGCACTCCCGCTGGCCTTGCAGGTCCACCGCCGGGCCCCTGATGTCAGGGGGTGTGGCATATGCTAATGAGTTATGCTAATGAGTTCCCCTAGCTCTTTTTCTACGAAATGACCCCTGGAACTGATGATGCCACATTTATCAGTCTCTCAATGAAAATGCCCATCTGTGTGGGGAAACCCATGTGGGGAATTTGCTTGTGGGTGATGACCACAGCAAAATTGCTCAGATTATGCCCTGGCTCGCTTTAGGGCGCACTAGGGGGGAGTCGCTCTTTCGGCCGAGAGGTCGGTGAGGCTCCCGCCATGCCCTGCCCCAATGGACCTTTGCTGCGTGAGCGACCCCGAACGGGGTTTAGCGGAGCCACCAGACGTCACCGAGTGATAAAGCGACCATCCGCAAAAATGGAAAAGAAAAAGAAAAGATCGGCTTAACTGTGAGTTGTCAAAATGCAGAGAAAAAGAACTGAAAATTGTTTCCCCCCCCCCTCCCAAGATGTCGGAGCTGGGCAAAAGCGAGCGGAGAAGGAGGGAGGGACTTCCGTCTGGGCGTTGGTTTGTGTGCAAGAGCCGGCTGTTGAATGTTTGGACTGTTTATGGCTGTGAATCCGACGGGAGTTTTGCAAAAAAGATAAGTTGGAATTGTGACAGCGAGAAGTGCCTGATAAGCGCTTATAAGTCAACAATTGCGAGGAGGACCCATAGAGAGTCTGGGAGCGAATATAAAAGCGAAAATGAAATTGATACCATTCTCGAAAATGGGGACCTCCGGGGCATGAAAGGAAGAGGATTTATAGTACATGAACTGAGCGTATTAACAACAACCCGAAGGAGGATCTAACAAGCCGGAAGGAGAAGACAACAGAGGAAGCTCCTCCACGTCAGCGATAGTAAAAGTACCCAGCACGCAAAGAAGCGGTTCTGAATGTGCACAGAAGAGACCCTTTTTATTAACAGAATCTCAAAGGAACATTACTAACATACTAACAGAGAATACATGTAACAGGACTAAGAAAAGAAGTTTGGCAACACACAGAAGAAGCCCAAGAAGATTAATTGGACATTACTAACAGTTTAATTTACCAGTTTATATATCACTCAGCTTTCTCTTTCTCCCACTGTCTACCCCTTCCTTTTTTTCTTTTAAGCGAAATACCTCCCCTTTTTAGGGGAGCCAATAAAACCTTTATTAAAAAAAAAAAGATTATGCCCTGGCTGCCTCTATAGGTATTACTACACGGCTCCATAGTTTTGTTCAGAACTTTTTGTAGTAACTCCCATAAGTATCCAAACTGGAATAATTATTCCATCGACCCCATTTCATGCTCTTCTCACTCGAAAGGATGGGCTGTTCAAGCCCTTTCTTTGGTCAGGTCGAAATATACTTGCTTGGCATATTTGCAGCCTGTGACAAAGAGTAGACAGATATTTAGTACTACTTACTATCTTCAGCTGTGACCCCAACTGCTTCTTTACTCCAGTCACTCCAATGAGATCGACAGTTGTCACTCAGCATCCCACTCTCCTTCATAACTGCCCAGTTTTTAACCTTAGAACGCAGCTGACACACATACTTGGTATGCGGCTTCAAATCCTGAAGAATGAAGGAAGTTCTCCGTGTTGCCGTGTCTTCAGGAGGAACCTGTCAAAAGACAACTGGTTAATTTAAAAGTATGAAGGCCTTGGTTTTATAGGAGTAGAATTATAGGAGCAAAATTACAAATATCCCAATCTGGGGAATGGGAAGAAAGGAAAGAGATGCAAGCTGCTGCACCCTATGCTACCTAAGCACATATATCTTATCATCTTAAAGGTGACCAGAGGAAGGCATGCAGCAATCTATGTGCAAAAAACAGTTCTGTATGTTCCTCTCATGAACTCAGCAGCGCTCTACATGTACCAAAGGAACGGAGCAAGTGATAAGGAAATGGCGTTAATTGGGGAAAAGGAAGAAGACTCAGCAGGAGAAACAATATTAATTAACTTAGAAAACAGTGAACTTGGATATATAACCTTGGACCAATTCAAAGAAATTCTGTTTAACGAAGTGCGGCAGGCAGCTGAAGCTAAATAAAGACCTAGAATTGGAAACCAAACAGAAACCAGACCTGGAAGAGAAGGAGGAGCCCCTACAATGTCAGTGTTCTGTGATTTCAGAGAAAGAGAAAAAAGCACAAGGCTCATTTTGCATGGAGACAGAAAAGAAATGCTCCCAGATAAAAAGTCGAGTAAAGCATTTTGCAAAGTGAGCCAAGACAGTAGGATTTACAGAAGGGAATGCCCAAAAGCAACTTAATGCAGATATGAAGAAGTGGAGTAAAAAGAAAATGAAAAAAATTCCAAAGAAAAGGACTAAGGACTGCAAAGCACATGTGCCAGATCTGATTAAACAGGAAAAACAAGATGGAGTAGATATATATGAGTATAAAGAGGAGAAGCGCCAAGAAATGATGATAGAGAAGAGGGCGCTTCAGGAAACAGGGTTGCCATCTGTATTATGTGGTAGCATAATTCTTTTTCTTTTTTATAAACCAAATGAAATGCGGATGGTGTTAAAGGACGGAAATGAATATATTGGACTAAGGCATCTTGATTTATTTTGGAATGATAATAAGAACTTTAGACCTCTGTGCAGTTTAATGGTTAAGTACTTTTGGGCTATCTTCAAAGCTTATTTCTGTCACTCTGGGAAACTTGTCAACCTCGTTAACTGGAGCAGGATAGGTAAAAGGGCACCAATTAAGAAACGAGAAGACTCCCCCCCCTCTTTGTGTGTGGTGGTTGCTGGTGTGGCTGGTCTAATTACCCTCCCCCCAGTTTGTATCTGTCTGATAGTGTGGGTTGATGGAGTATAAACTCTATTTTGTATGTGTTGGAAACGGGCTAATCTGCATAGGAAATGAGAATTGCTTTGAAGTGTACCTGAAATGTTTAGAAAACTCTCAGATGCAAATTCCCTTGGGCTATGGGTTGAGCAGAGTGGAGAAAGACTCCTTTCATACAGAGGGCAGTTTCAGGGTGTGTAATTTGCTTAGCCTCCGAACTCCATATGATTTACATTATTCAGATTTTTAAGGCCTTTCACCCTTGATCTTCTATTAGGAAGTCCCTTAAAGCAATACTTTGCAAACAGAAATGTTATATGCCACATGAAACCACCCCATGAATGCAGGCTGTCCGAACTTAGGCTACTTAGGCTATTAAAACACCCTGTTTCCCAGTGATGTATGCTAATGTAAGGGGAAAATGTTTTAGTGTTTGTATTTTGTACACAATAGTTCAGCGCAGTTTGCCTGTGCCTGTTTTATCTAGGAAGCTGTTATTTAAGCTCTGGTACTGGATGTCACAAGGGTGGTAGTTTATATTGCATTTGGTATTCTGGAAAAATATCAGGAGGGAAGCTGTAAGAGATGCAGTGACAAGTATCTAACAGAGTAAAGTAGTTAAATGTGTGTTTTGAGTTGTAAGAAAACATTTAAAATGTTTTTGTGGGGAGGGAAAAAGTGCTTGAGAGATCCCAAGAGAGCATCTGGGAGTAAGCAAATATACTGAGTAGGACACTTGGAATATGGAAGCTATATAAAAAGTAAATTCAATAAAGCACTCATTGTGTAGATCTCGGTGGTCTCCGGATAATTAATGATGCCCTTACATTTGGTTCTAAGGCCAGTGATGAGAAACTGGTCACTTGTTCGTGTTTTTTAATACATCATCTTTTTTGTTCGCTTTGTCTAACCACGTACATTAGTTTGAATCACTGGTGCATGTTTACAGCTAGTAGTTCCAACCCACACATGGAGATTTTGGGGGTGGAGCCTGAGTGGTGGGTTTAGATTCAGAGGAATTAGCTGTGTTAGTCTGTTGCTGCAAAATAGTCCAAGAGTTCAAATAGCACCTTTAAGACTAACAAATAGCACCTTTAAGACTAACCTTTAAGACTAAGACAAACTGAGTGGTGGGTGTGGCCTCATGACACACTTCCGGTGATGGCAGGGGGTGTGGCCTTATGACACACTTCCGGTGATGTCAGGGTGTGTGGCATATGCTAATGAGTCATGGTAATGAGTTCCCCTAGCTCTTTTTCTATGAAACGATCCCTGCCAAGAAGAAAGAGGGTCTCCAGGCTGCTGAACTACTACTGTAAATGTTTCTTTAACAATTTTCAGCATAAAAATATGTGCTGACTTTTCCCAGCATTTTTTAAACTCCAAATATATCTTCCTGTTTAACTTCAAGCAATCCCCCCACAGGTGCTTTATTTTCATAGAAGGTGACCTGTGTGGGTAATTGTTTTGTGCCTCTGGTCCAGAGTTGCCAACTACCTGGAGGAAAAAGTCCTCTCCCCCCCACAGAAGCTTAATGGGGTGTTATTTAGCAGGTGATGCTTTATTTCTTTCCCTGCTCAGGAAAAGCTTCCCTTGCCTATTTCCACGCAAGGAGCCTCTGCTGAAGGGGCAGGGCCTTTCCCCCTTCAGGTTGTTGGCAGCTCTATTTGGTTCACCTCCCTCTGTTGACATGAATCGGCTCTACCTGTGGCTAGGAAACAAGCATATGCATTAGTACAAGGAGGGCTGCCAGCTCTGGTGGGTTGGGACCAGTGTTCCCTCTAAGCTGAGTTAGTGTGAGCTAGCTCACAGTTTTTTAGCCTCCAGCTCACACATTTTTGTCTTAACTCAGGAAGGATGGCTCCAGAGCAAACTAAGTTATGCAATAGCCAAATTGCTTGCTCACAACTTTAATGCCAGTAGCTCACAAAGTAGAATTTTTGCTCACAAGACCCCACAGCTTAGAGGGAACATTGGTTGGGACATACCTCAAAGTTTGGGGGGGGGGTGAAGCCTGGGGAGGGCAGAGTCTGAGGTGGGAGAGGAGCCTCAGTGGGGTACAATGCCATTGAGTCCACCCTCCAAAGCAGCCATTTTCTGCAGGGAAACTGATTTTGGTCACCTGGAGATCAATTGTTATAGCAGGAGATCTCCAGGTGCCACCTGGAGATTGGCAAGCCTAACTGCAACACATGCATATTTGAATCAGGACATAAGAAAACACCACAATGGACCCATAGAGCCTCCTCTTAAGCCCCTGCCCCCAAGGTCAAGTGACACACACACATACACACACAGAGTGACCGCCCCTCTAACTAGTCCATTAATATGACATTGGCAAGGGAAATGAGTATGGCAGAAGGTGCCCAGAGACTGAGCTTCAAAAAGTGTGGGGTGGGAATAATCATACTCGATAAGATATAGCTTTCTCAATTACTGAGATTTACATAACAAGCATTATACTTGGTCTTGGAAGAAAGCATCACAGAAAAGCATTAACTTATAACTGATGTAGGGTTACCTCTAGCCAGTCCAAACTATCAATGACTTTGTACCGAATGTTATATTCCAAATCCAAATCTGTATCAAACCGATTTTCCCATGAGAGTTTCAGGACTGTGGGAAGTTCACTGATGTTGACTGAAACCTTGTGTGGAGGAAGAAGTTTCACTAGGGGAAAAATACATATATATATATAAATCAGCCACATACTGTTCTAATTTGATATTAATACAAATTGTAATACTCCGGTGTACAGGTATGTAGGCATTTAGCAATGGAAAAGCTATGCCCCAGGAAAAATCACTACAAAGCGCAACTCCATGGACTGAAGGGAATGCTGCAACAGGATTTTCTGTTGGGCTTCTACTTATCCATGATAAAAAGACTACTGTAAATCATTTCAAGCCCAATATTTATGTTGTTACTGCAGCATGGCTTGGATCCAACCCTAGAATTGGATCTACTCCCTAGAATTCCCTTTTGACTTCCATAAAAGCAATTCCAGGAGCTGTACATGGCATGGCAATTATGGGAACTGCATTGATAGAGAAACCAGCCCTCCTACCTCTTGCATCACTCCTCAATGGAGGTTTCTGACCCCCATGGCTCTTTGCCTACATAGGTTTCATGACTCCAAGAAATCTTTCTGTGGACTGAAAGGGACTACCAGGGGAGGAAAATATGGGGAAAGTCTGCTACCTTCTGCTGATGGCTGGCTGGCTTTAAGTCATTGTCTGCGAAACAATTATATTCAAGGGGAAAACTATGACAGACAGTTTTCCCTGTTTTAAATTCATGGCATATCTTCACCCTTTATTATCTCTACTCCCATCAAGGTAGTGATAATATTAGATTAGACTACCCCAAGGGATTCATGACTTGAGTGCACATGTGCTCACATGGCTGCAAAGTGTCATACCCTGATTTTGGTCCCACTCAAGACATTGTCAAAGACTGCCCCTTTTTTATTGAAAAGGAGAAGGGGTTTGCAGCTGTCCTGAGCTCCTTTGTTTTGGGGGATAACAGAGCAGTCATCCTTCAGCTATACAAATACGATATATATATATATATATTTAAAAAAGAATCCACCACTTTGGCTCTTAACCCAAGTTTGGTATCCAGCAAGGGCTGTGGCCAACAGGACAACCACATCCTATATATTAGGGTTTTTTTTATGTTTCTGCAGCCTATAATACTATTTACAATAAGATACTACTGGCATGGCTATGGGACTTGGGAAACATTTGGGCATCTATCCTCAAGTGCACCCTCTGCTTCAGAGTGGAGATACGCCAGAGGTAGTGGTCCCTGCATCTTCTTTTGTCATCGACATAATGCCTTTTCTCAAAGTGTTTGCACGTACCAGCACAAAAGCATTCACAAACGTTATCGAATTTCCCCCCCCATTATACTTAGAATGAAGGGATGTGTAATTACCACATGTTGAAGGATCAAAAGTAATGTGTTCAGATTCAGCTTTCCCAAGGTCATTCTCAGCTTCCACCCACACTTCGGTGGTGACGAAAAATGAAATACCATCTTCTATGGTGCAAGTGCTATTCATGCCGCTGGGGATGCAGTCATCAAAAATCTCATCGACCCTAAATTTGGAGAGAAGTGGTAAGCTTTAGTACATACACACAAGTACAGTTATCCCGAATATCCTAGATGTATTTACTCAGTCCTGAATAGTTAAGTAGGACATTCTCTAGTTAAGTGCTTCAGTTCCACAGTATTACCCAGAGCTTTACCTGAGATATGGCTGGCCCAGAAGAAAATAAAATATTTTTATCATACAGATTTAAAAAAATGATATACAATACACTGAACATTAGTAAGGAGGGTGAAGAATGACATGAATCGATTACCCAAAAATTAAGATATTTACTGCTTTTACACAATGCCTAACATATAAATAGGCTCAACATTTCCCATTTCATGTTTTACAGTTATAACTAAAATTAAGTATAAAATGTTTGCTATTAGGGATGTAAAGTGAACTTCTTTTTATTAGCCTATTATATTCACCTCTTATTGTTCTTGCAAAACATAGACACAGCTATTCAGTTACTACATTACCCATTTCCCCCCTCCCTTCAGGTCTTAGTTTTAAATCCCTCTAAAACAAAAGTTCTGCTGACTGATAAGGCAGGAGGTGGTATTTTGCACCTCATCCATAGCATAGCCCATGATGTACTTGCTATGAATCCACATGAGTCCTGCAACCCCACATGAGTCCTCCAGCATAGGAATACCTATTCAAGACCATCTAATGCAAGTCAGTTATCCAATTAATGTGTTTCTAACACCTGAGTGAAAAAGCCAGTTTCACAGTCAGACCAGAATTTAGTTCAAGTCCCAAGTCAGGGACTTGAGCTAAGAAAAGGAAATTAGAGTGGACTCTGCTTTCAGAGTAAGGAAGAAAAAAAAGTGCTGATGGCCCAAAAATAAAGATGGAGGTTGCTCCATACCACCAAACTGAAATGACAAAGTGTGCATGATCTTCTAGAATTCCAGCTGTGTATGATGGCAAGATGAATAAAAGCATGTGCTTCTGTGAGTTCTTGTGTCCCGCTGCCTTTATCTCCCCCAGGCAAAAGCTGGAGATGCAGTTATACTTGATAAGACTTAACTGGCAGGGGTGTGAAAAGAAAGCAGGGAAGCAGCCAGAGAAGCAGAGGGCACGTTCCAAGATAGTGCCAGTGAAAGCCAATGACAGCAGGAGTGGGAAGGTTTTTCTGTGATTCTGTAGTTGTGATATTGTACCTAGGGAGCTGGAATCCAGCTGGGGTTCTGAATTTGGATATCATGGTAAACCGCATTTAGGAGAAACTGCAGTCTACAAGCTGTGAAACATGGTTTGGAATCCCAGTATCTGGTCCTCCAGCAAATGAAGCAGTGGGGATTGGCATCATACTGACAACACAAGAAACTGAGGTTTTATCGTTATAGCTGAACGTAGTCAGCATTTCCAACATGCTTATCAAAAATGCTGAGTTAAATAATGTTAGCATGTACTGTATATATAGCTAGCCAACTACCCAAAAAAACACAACTAGATCAAAGTATAGTAATTCTCCAGAAGAAATTATTTTTTAAAATGTAAAACAAAATTTACCATCGATGTTTTAAAGAATACTTGGTGTTCAGGAAAGTATTCCTTCCAGGTTCCCAGGTACACAGCAGACTGTATTTGTCCTTTTCTATTTGATTCATTAAGCAAGTCAAATTCTTAGGCTTTTCTGGGGGTACTGCAGTAGGGGAGGGGAAGGATAAAATAAGAAATTTAATAGTAGGCATATGCAAAGGAAAACAGTAATGAACTTCCTGGCTCTGATGCAATTAATACCTTATCCACAAAAGCTGGGGTACTTGTGCTGAAGATTCCTATTTCTCTGTTTGGCACTGCAAGTCTGCCAAGTCACCATTACAAACAGTACTATTCTTAAAATCATGAAGCACGGCACATTTAAAATTAATAAAACTACTAAAAATACCATGGATGCCATCTGATTAAAGTCCATTTAACAGATCACTCAAACACAACTCCTACCAGATTTCAACCCTCTCACTGTGGAACAGGCCTCGCTACAGTAATTTGCATGAGATAAAGTAGGAAAGTACACCAGATCCTCCAGAGTTCCCTTCCCCCAGATCAGCACAGTACAGGGAAAACTGTGCCAATCTTTAAGAACCCAGATTCTGTTGGATCTATCTATTTAAACCAGCTGTGGTTAACACCAACACAGGGGTACAGATACATGGTAGTGAAGGTGGTAATGGACAAATCTGAACAATGTATAGATTATACTGGTATAACAGTGTGTGTGGGCTGTGCCTTCTCATGTATTATGCAGATGATCCCTGTTACACTTGAACAATGTTTTGGTCATCACATTGTGGGTCTCACTGAAATTAACAGGAATATTGTTGTTGTTCAGTCGCACAGTCGAGTCCGACTCTTCGCGACCCCATGGACAAGATAAATAAAACTAATTCCATACATACGGCAGTTTTAGTTGTTTTATCACTGAGTAATGAAAGTCATGCAACAAATAATTACAATCAACATAGGTTCAGCAAAACATTTAAATCCTGAGTTCCTTATCATTTCAGAACCAGTATTCACTTTGAAAAGCAAAGGCAATTTGTTTAAGGGTCCAATGGACTGATGCATATTAATTTCAAGACACAAATTATTCAAGTCTAAACCTGGTTCTTTGTTATTTAATTCACAGGGAAAAAAACTTGTAATGATAACTCAGTAAGATTTAGCTGTGTAGATTCAGTAAACTACAGTGAATTTTTTCCAATTTCACTTAGCAGCTCATTGCCCCTATTATGCAGTACACCTGAAGTTACAAACTAGTCACAAAATATTGGGGCTAAGACTTTATGAAATGCAGTTTAAAATCTGGGTACCAGAAAATGCCGAGGTGAAGAAAAACACAGGGCTTTAAGGGCCAAACTACATGTTCCATGTCATTATGCGATGTCTCTCCTAGTCGCTGTGGGAAAAGCTTTCCATACCCTCATGCCCTCCCCTTGGGCAGACAATTAAGTGATTTTAAGATGACAAATAATTGATAAGGAAAGAGCTAACCAGCGTCTTCTCCCCTCCCCTATTGATCATCCACTCAAGCTGTAGTTGCTTTGCATGTTAAGCTTAGTCTTAAGGGTTCTGTGAATTTTTCAAACAGTGGTCTTCAGCTTTTTCAGACCTGGGACCTAATTTTTGCTCTAAGCACACAGTATGGAACCCAGCTCTAATGTTATGTACTCTAGATGTGTACAGGGGCACTGTTGGTGGTGCCACTTGCCTTAGAAGAGGACCAATGCTGTAGAAACCCAGTAGAATCATGACATGCGTACATTATAGAAAGCAAAATATCCTTTTTACAAAACATTAAACTTTGAAAGAAAAGGTCATTGGTTCTGTTTTATTATTACATCTCTTGATGTCACAGAATAATTTGAAACACTGTTTCGTTTATCTATTTTGCATTCTCTTGAGTATCTTTGCAAAAACAATGACCACCCTTTTTTATTTTCATCTTCCAGTTTTATGCTGAAAAATGTCTAACACCCTTTAGGAGTGTTATACAGAAAGTAAATAAGTTACCACTATCTAGGCAGACAGTAAAATTTCATGCAGGGTTTTTTCAGGGAACACAACCGAAAGTTTAAGGAAACCTACTTACAGCCCAACTGAACATGAATTCCATAGATATTCTGCTCAATGTTTCCTTCTACTAAGATGTTACACGTCAGAGGAGAAACCAATGTAGAGGTGTCGTTAAACGTTACTTGAGAAGCTGTGCGGTTTATTATGCTATACTGTTCCTTAGGAACCACCTTGTTTTTAGTCTTCCAGATTATCTGACTAGCATGAACACTGCCATACGTGTTCTGACAACTGTCATTGAGAATGCATATTGCTGTGAAATCGGAGCCAATTGGTACTACTGGAGACTCCGGGGTGATCTGGCCACACAATTGCACAAGTCCATCTGAAACAAAGAAAACTGATTAGCTTTGTTATTATATTTTGTAACTGCATCTTGTTATTGGTTTAAGTAAACTGTAACAATATAATTACTGAACACAGCAAATGCTACTAAAAGCAACTAGAAATGTTAGGAAAAAATAATGTGTCTTGTATTTGACAAAACTGCATCTAGAAATTTTAGAAATGAGAACTGCAATGTATATGTTTCAAAGGTTGCTATAGCCCAAAATATACAAAATGCCAGACACATGCCGGGTCATTGGTGCGTTGTCCATACACTGGGAGAGCTCACCTTAAACAGAGCTTGTTCGAGGGGTAACAAGGAGCTTTCAATTTCCCTCCTGCCCTGCCTTCAACAACAGATAAGGTGGTCCCCCCTGCTTCTGCTGGTTCCTTGTGCCCTCCCCCCGCACTACCAAACGAATGAGTGCTGTTTAAGGTGTGTTGCCCCAATTTATGCCTGACCACGAGTCAGAAAGTGCACCCATGATCCCACATGTGTCTGATGTATCATGTATTTGCAGCTGAATTGAAAGGGAACAAGCACCAGTAGAGTGAAAAGGCTGCTGGGAGCATATTACATTTCCTGTTAATACTAGTGTGAGAGATAACTCAGTATCTCCCTTATAAATAAAAGCCGAATGGTGGTGGCACTTCTCTAGAACAAAATCAGTTCGCTCTCTGATCTGTCATTCAGAGGGTCTCCCTATCCACTGGCTGCTTTGCCTGAGTCCTGCCTCCAACATTCTAAACATTTTGCTGTTCCTTTCCCCCCCATAGCCAATCAGAACACAGAGGTTATTTGCATATGCAGCCTCACTAGCCTTTGCCTCGGAACACAGAGGTCGTTTGCATATGCGACTTGATTGGCTTTTGCCTCTAACATTCTAAACAGTTTTCTGAGATAGAATGTGTCCAATCTCCAGGTGAGGGCTGGAGACCACTCAGAATTACAACTGCTTTCCAGATGGCAAAGATCAGTTCCCCTGGAGAAAATGGTGGGCTCTGTATCCTTATATGCTGCTGAGGTGGCCCCCATATGACAGCCAATGTGACATAGCAGTCAGGGCTTCAGAGCACGGGAGAGGCTGCAGGTGTGTGGGGGGTGGAAAGCTGAAGAGTGAGGGGGAAATAAAGGTAGGTTGATGGTTGGCTGGGAAGGAGATAGGGTTGCCAACTCCAGGTGGGAAATTCCTGGAGAGGTGAGGGATGGAGCCTGGAGAGGGTGAGGTTTCAGGAGGTGTGGGACCTCGAACAGGTACAAAGCCATAGACTCCACCCTCCAAACCAACTGTTCTTTTCTGGGGAACCATCGTTGCCAATCTCCAGGTGAGGGCTAGAGATCACTCAAAATTACAACTGTTCTTTAGGTAGCAGAGATCAGTTCCTCTAGAGAAAATGGTGGGCTCAGTGTCATTATACCCTGCCGAGGTCGCCACTGAGTGTCCACGGCCGGGGCACCCGCCCAGAGCCTCTTTGTAGAGGTCGTTGTATTTATTTCCACAACGGGCCTTTTCCCTAGTATTTATATAAACAAAATTAAACTGGAATCTGACCAAAAGTTTCTAAACGAGAATACCAGGGAAGAATATGAAGACAAAGCCATAGAATTAGCAATCCAAATCCCATGCAACAGTATTCCTTAAATGTTCTTAGAATGAGAGCTAAAACCTAACATGACTCATATTCTATAGCATTCACACAATTAACATATGCACACATAGTGCAGTCATAATTCTGATTAATTATTCTTACACTTACCTGCAAAAGAGTAAATATTCAGGAGAGTCCATACAGCTTGTATTGACCAACTGCATTTTGTGACCATCTTGAATCAAGTCACTGTAAAAATAAATATTTTATGAAGTTTCTCTTTAGCCATTTTATTCCTCCCACCAGGCAGGTTGTCCCCCCCCCACCCAGTTTATTAAGCATGAATAATAAGGTTTTGGAAAGAAACTAAAATGCAGATAAAGTTAGGCAAAGGAAATGAAATATTCTATTTGCATAAAGAGACTGGCATAACCAATGCATAAACTAAAACCAGAAGCAATAAGCAGGGCTAAATGCAGGCTTTGGAACACTATGAAAACATTGGGTGGTGGGGAAGCAGAGAGGGCTGGCCAGAAGTACAGCGGGGACTGCCTGTGGTGACTGAGCTGCTTGTGGCTTGGCTCCACAAAGCACCTAACTAACCCAGCCACCTCTGGCATAAAGTTTTTGCTAGTGAGTGCCAAAGAAAAATCCAAGGCATTATAAATCATCCTCCCTTCCAAGGAAAAGGTGACCTACCATAATTACAACAACCTTTCCCTGATGGGTATATATAAGCAAGAAGATGAGCAATATCATTCCAGAGATGTAATGGATTTTTATTTATTTTCTACCCTGTCCCAGAAGCTCAGAGCACCTTACCCATTTCACAAGAAAAAAAACACACCTAAAGAGAATTTTTTTTATTAGTAGTACTGATGTCAGCCCCAAAATACAGTTATTTTCCCAGCAACTTAGAGAACAGTTAGCCTTGTAGCTGGGAAGGACATAAGCTCCCAGAAACTGCCACTCCTCTGGCCAATGGTGTGGCCCTTCTCCTTTTCAATACTAGTTTTCTTGCTAGGGCACACTGGATCTCAGAGCTGGCCTGACCATATAGATGACTTAGGAGGTCAACTGAAGTTTCTCCTGTGGCTCATAACTGCTCAACTCTTTCCATTAGTAACAGATGACCTTAAAAGGGGAAGATTCTCAAAGTGTATGCCAAGCAGCAGTAACCTTGCCCACCAATGCCTTCAAGATTTTTTGCTTAAAATAATGAACTTAACCTTCAACATGCTTAAGTAATATTGTTTTCAAAAAAAGCAACCCCACAATCATTCAAGGGAGTAAGCAACTGAGATGGAAAGTGGGTTTTTCAATATTACTACTCTGCTTCTCATTTGAAAGACAAAGTCTGAGACTATGACCGTGAAGTATGATCATGAACTTAAGTGATCATGAAGTTATCTACATATTAGACTTTCTGTATGGGGGAATATTGAAATGGTGTAAGAGGAGCAAATGAAAGAGACTAACATACTGTGT
>NW_015168070.1:24374-28133 GCF_001447785.1 Gekko japonicus
TTACCAGCTGCTTCCCTTGGAGCAGAGGCCAGACAAGTTTATAGGCAAAGCCAAGTTTTGCCATGGGCATTTTGTGGTTCAAATTGTTTCCAAAGATTAGTGGTTCAGATTCATCCTTCCAGTCATAAATCTTGAGTACTGTTTGGTTCACACAATTCTAATCGACAAAATGCTGCTACAAGAAGGGACATAGAACACAAAAGTAGTCAAGTAGTCCCTGACTCCTAAGAAGAGTCCTGTCTCAGGTTTGAGGCCTGTGAAACCTTTCATGGTCACTACTTAATGCAAGGTCTGTGAATTAAAAAGAAGCCCCACCAGGTATTTATATTCTAATTCAACACAATACCACAAGTTTTTATCTGAGACAAAAACACTGAGGGGTAGTGCTTGATCAGATGGTTCTGATTCTAGGGCTAAAAGACAAACTGCAGACTAAACACTTCATCCTTAGATGATCAACTATACAGATTCAGCATAAACAATACAGATTTCAGCAAAAACAACTGCAGTATAAACTTTGTGAGCAAACCCCCACTTTATCAGACACTTGAAAAAGGCAATGAAGATGTGAATATCACACTCAGTTCATGACTCATTAACAAGAGCTAATGGTTAGGCAATGGTCTGATACTGGGTCTCTTTCGAGGTTTTTTTAAAAAAATAAGATATGCACTAAGCTTGGACTAGATGACATCCCAAACTAAGTGGAAGGTGCACAACAATGCCAGAAAATATGTTTGGAATTCTGAAGGGACACAGACTAAGGCAGAGAAAGCTGAGAGCTTCTACTTAGAATAGGGCTCGCCAGGAATCCGATGAAGGCAGTACTGTCTGCTAAACTATATATGTAACTACTAGCCTGTATATGTCATTTATCACTAAATTCAGCCACTGTATTGAAGATTGGAGAGTAGCAAATTTTACACTCGTTTTTAAAAAGGGGTACAGAGGGGAGCCAGGAAATTACAGGCCAGTCAGCCTAACATCTGTCCCAGGCAAATTAGTAGAAGCTGTAATCAAACACAGAATTATTTGAGTTTAACCGGACCTCCACCTTACTGTCGAGACTCCTCTTGTGAAGCAGAGTAGCAGACTCCTGAAGATGTTATCTTTTAAACTTGACTCAATTCTATGGGATTCATATCTCACATAGCATCTATGTATAGGTGATCGGATTTAGTTCTAACTTAGTTTGTTGTGACTGTTGATGTATGTTGTAAAAATCTGTATTGATGACTAACTGGTTGGTTTGTAATTTTGGATTTTCAGGACAGTTGTATACTGCTTTGCAGTTATTATATTTCTTGATATGTTATACTTCCTCTTAATAAGTAGGTTAAAAACACACACACACAAAAACAACAACACAGAATTATTAGGCACACGGAGAAACAAAGCCAGCTGAGGGAAAATCAGCACGGCTTCTGCAAGGGGAAGTCCTGCCTCACCAACCTTTTGGAGTTCTTTGAGAAGGTGAACAAGCATGTAAACAACAGTGACTCAGCAGACATTATATACTTGGACTTGCAAAAGGTTTTTGACAAGGTACCTCACTAGAGACTCCTGAGTAAACTTAGCAGTCATGGGATAAGAGGATGGGTTCTCTTATGGATTAAAAATTGGCTAAATGACAGGAAGTAAAGAGCAGGAATAAACGGACAGTTCACAAACGGAGGGAAGTAAGCAGTGGGGGTCCCACAATAATCTCTATTGGGGCCAGAACTATTTAATTTATTCATAAGTGATCTGGAACTTGGGGTGCCAAGTTTGCAGATGACACAAATTTATTCAGGAAGGTGAAGACCAAGGTTGACTGTGAAGGGCTACAGGAGGATCTCCACAAATTGGGTGAGTGGACAACAATGTGGCAAATGAAGCTCAATGTTGGTATGTGTAAAGTGATACATATTGGAACAAAATGTCCCAACTTCAAGTATAAGCTGATGGGGTCTAAACTTGCTGAAACTGAGAAGGAAAAAGACCTTGGGGCCGTAGTAGATAGTTCAATGAAAGTGTCAACCCATTGTACTGCGGCAGTAAAAAAGGCAAACTATGTGGGGATTAGGAAAGGGATTGAAAAATATAACAGCTGATATTATAATGTCCATGTACAGATCTATGGTGCAGCCTCATTTGGAATACTGTGGGCAGTTCTGGTCATTATATCTCAAAAAAAGACATCGCAGAGCTGGAAAAAGTACAGAAGAAGGTAACCAAGATTATCAGGGGGCTGGAGCACCTTCCCTATGAGGAGAGGCTGAACAGATGAACCTTTTCAGTTTAGAAAAAAGACAACTAAGAGGGGACATGGTAGAGGTTTATGAAATTATGCACGGGCTGGAGAGAGTTGACAAAGAGAACTTTTCTTCCTCTCCCAAAATACTAGAACTCAAGGGCATCCAGTGAAGCTGATGGGCAGTAGATTCAGGATGAATAAAAGGAAAACTCCTTACACAGCAAGTGATTAAAATGTGGAATTTGCTGCCAGAGGATGTGGTGATGGCCACAGACATAGACAGCTTTAAAGGAAAAATTTGATGGAGGATAGGTCTATCAGTGGCTACTAGCCATGGTAGTAGCTAAAGGGAACCTCCATGTTCAGAGGTGGTCAACCTCTGAATTCCAGTGCATGGAAGCAACATCAGGGGAAGGCCTTAGCCTCTATGTCCTGTTGTTGGACCTCCAGAGGAACTAGTTGGCCACTGTGTGAGACAGGATGCTGGACTAGAAAGACCACTAGTATGATCCAGCAGGACTCCTCTTATGTATTTATGCTTGTTGGGATGAACTTGCCTTCAAAATGCTCTGATATCTCTCCCTTATATCTAAAGCCGTAGTGGGCTCCAACGTTCCAAATGCACACCTTTAGTGTTTGGCCGCAAGAACTGTCAGTCAGAAGACACTGGCTGGGTTGACTGGCTGCTCTGTGCAGTCCCGCCCATCGTTTCAAGGTCTTTTGCATATGGAAGCTGATTTGACTTCACTCCATTCCACACCTCAAACTCCCCCCCCCACAAGGCAGTTGGAATTGTCAGTTACATATGGAACCTACTGTATTCTGAGGTAAAATATGTCCTCACTCACAACACATCACTTCCCCTTCAAAAGAAACAAACCCAATAACACAATCATGCCACATCACAAAGAAGACAGATCACACCACAAGCAGAATACCACAAGGCAAAAAATGATAGGAAAAGGTGCCAGCAGTCACCCCATTACTGCCACAGAGAGCGCTTCAGAGGATGGTGTGCAGGTCCCAGGTTCATGTTTTAAAAGCAGCCTGGGGAATTATGGACCATTCACACACTTTCAACCTTAACATACCTCATAGAATAGTTGTGTGGATCATATGAGGGAGAGGAGAATGATGTCAGCTGCTTTGGTTCCCACTGCAGGGAAAGACTGCCCTTTCTGAGGCTGGGGGGGTTGCCTGGAAAGGACATAGGGTTGCCAACTCCAGGTTGGAAACTTCCAGGATATTTTAGGGATGAAGCCTGCTGAGGGTGGGGTCTGAGGAGGAAGAGGGGGACCTCAGACAGATACGCCATAGACCCCACCCTCCAAACAAGCTGTTGCCAGTCTCCAGGTGACAGCTGGAGAGCTCTTAAAGCTTTTGTGCTAATTCAAAGTGTTGCAATTTATTGACAGAGTAGTGTTTTGGAAAATCTTTAGGAATTGTTTGGTGCATTTACGATGGGGCACCCACCCAGAGCCTCTGGCATTTTCTCACTCTGCTGGCATCAAAACCAATTTAAG
>NW_015168070.1:28739-33820 GCF_001447785.1 Gekko japonicus
TGTTGCATTCTGGCAGGGGACGCTGTGAGTATAGAAAACGATTTATCGACAGAGTAGTGTTTTGGAAAATCTTTAGGAATTGTTTGGTGCATTTACGATGGGGCACCCACCCAGAGCCTCTGGCATTTTCTCACTCTGCTGGCATCAAAACCAATTTAAGGCAAAATAGAGATATGGAGACTTTTCCATCCTCCTTTGCATCAATTTGTCTTTGTTGGCAATGGCAATCCTAGGCCTGCAAGCACTCTCAGGGTGACTTCATGCCTCCAGACTGGCATGGCATCACTAGACCTGGCTGCTTGCTCCTGTTCAGCAGGAGAGCAGGAGCATCCCTATGGAAGCTGCCTGGGTGATTTCGGACCAGCCACAGACTTTCTGCCTAACCTGCCTTACAGTGTTGCTGTACAGATCGCAAAGCCGAAGAGAATGAGGTAAATAAGCTGCTTTGCTCCCTGCTAATGAGAAAGACAGAATTTTGCCTAGAAAGAGGCTGCTGAGAGGGGAGGAGATAAAGTTGCCAGCTTAAGGTATGGAAATTCCTGGAGATTTGAGGGGTGGAGCCTGGGTAACAATTGTTGCCACTCTCCAGGTGAGGGCTAGAGAGCACTCAAAATTACAACTGCTCTTCAGGTAGCACAGATCAGTCCCTCTGGAGAAAACAGTGAACTCTGTCATTATACCCTGCTGAGGTCACCACAGCAAATTGACACTGGTTGCCCAAAGCCAGCGCACTCTCCCAGAGCCTCTTTCTAGATCCCGTTGTATTTATTTCCACAACGGGCCTTATTTCTAGTTTTTTAAATAGAACAATATCACAAATACTTCATAACTCTTGTGCACTCCCATCCAAAGGAAACAAAATCTATTTAAAAACATGACTGGCAACATAAATCCACACACTCTCTCTGCTGCAGTTTCCAGCCAGAAAGCAGCAGAGATTTATGTGGGCTATGTGAAACTCCCTCAGCCCTCATTTAACCTTAAAGAATCACAAGAAAAAAGGGAGACTGAGAGAGCTATGCAGACAGCTGACACAGATACTATGTTTTTGGCTTGGAAATAAAGTAAGAGGAATTCATGCCAACTAATCTATGGTGTTAAATGCTCAAGGAACAGCAAGCTCATAGGCATTTAAACTGTGTCTATTAAATACCACTATTTCATCTGCCTAAGTTTTGAGTGTTTTATTTCTATGAAGTGATAAAGCACATACATATGCAATGGTTTGTGGAAGTATCAGGGCGCTTAAAAAAAAAAAAAGAGGTGCTGGAACTCTCAAGAGGAAAATGTTTTCAATCTGTATACTGAAAACTTATGAACTTTTAAACATTTTAAAAAGAATTTTATCAAAGAGGTTCCCGAACTCCATTCCGGAGTGCTCCCCCAGAAAAAAAAAGCCCTGGGAAGTACTATGAAGCATATTTATGTTTTGTAGCACCTGGTTTCATATTCTTCATCAGGAACTCACACATTATGACATCCAGTTCACACCTGAATTTTAAAAATCATGTGTTTTATTTTAATTGTAGACTGAGAAATTTGAACTCTCTTATTAACCTGAAATTCAGAAAGAAATAATATACCTTTCTACTTACATAAACACAAGCAGGGACCTGCAAGCTTTGAGGTGGGGAAATCCAACCTCGCCTTTTCTCACTGGCTGACCAGCCCACAGGGCCACCATCACTCCCTTTCCTCCCTGTTTGGCTCACATACCTGCTCTTCTCCTCCTGCCTTGCAGAGGAAAGGCAGAAGAGGCATGGCTGTCAGCCATGGCAAATGGGATGCAATGGCAGCTCACAGTTCTCTTCCTCCCCGGCCCTGCCAAGGGGAGGCAACAGCAGAGTTGTTATCAGCAACGGCTCTCTACTGGCTCCATTCAGCTTTCTCCTACCTGCTCACTGCCTTCCATTCTGGGGCCTCCCAAGTCTGCAGAAGACTACTCCCTCTCTGAAATCAGCCCCATTCTTTGGGTCTATCAATCCGCACATGAGCCACGTTCAGCATTAGATACAGGTGTTTAAATATATTCCATAACACTAAGTTTTTATTTTATTTAGGAATTTAAGTTATACTCCTAAAGCTCACTTTGTGATCTATATTAGGGTGCCCTAGCTGTGTTCAGGCAGGCCCCTCAGCTCCCACTAATGGTCTTTTCCCCCTTGTTCCTTTGTTGTGTGGTAACAGGACTGCACGTGTTAGAAATATGAAGTTGGGCAGGGTACACCTGCACCCTAACAGATGTTATCTTTTTTGGAAATATGCTATCTCAGCTTTCCATCACACTTAGCAATGTGACTATGCTCAGATTTAAGACACAAAATCTAAGAACACCATCAATGTTATAGAATGTTACTTGCTTACATCACACTGAAGTTGAAAGATCTGTATTTTAATGTCATGTTCTATTATATCCATTTTCTACTGGGATCTTATATTTTACATTTGCATTAGCTATCATACAGAGAGAAGTGGACAGTCCCAAGAACTTGGATTTTAGAAATTTTCTGCTGGTATCCATGAATGTCCTGTTCAAGGCGGTCTCCTAACATTTCTGTATAGCTCAGGCCTATTTGTAAATCATGAAAATGCCCATCTTCCTATATATATTATAGACAAAACAATTACTTCATTCAAAACGTACAGCACATGCCACATCTATTAGTCTTCTAGGCTTCATAAAAATAAGACCAAATGAAGTCATTTTTAGTACCTCCAAGAGAGAAAAAAGCATAAGTAACTCAGACTAACAGAGAAGATGCTCAGATATCCATAATTCCAGCTTCTCAAAGTTAAAATATTATCCTCCACATGTGCAAGGAAAAGTATCAGTCCCACAGAACAGCCAGATGGGAACCCCAATTTGTTCGTGTTCATTTTATAGCAATTCAAAGTCATAAGAAAGTGAATGTATTTCCCTGCCCCCACTTCACCACAGACACGTGACACACGTGGGGTTAAAGGGGCACTCCATTCTCAACACTCTCCTGAACAGCAAGTAACTCTCAGCATGTTATTCTGATTTGGCAGAGAGGCAAAAATTATTCAGGAAGGAAAATGATTCTAACTCACTGTCACACTCCAATAGCAGCATAGCATATGTAACACAATGGAAATCCCCTTATTAAGCACAATGATGGCCCTACCCTTCTGAGCACAGAAAAAACCTAATACAGGGATGCATTGCCTTTTCAACATAAAAATGAGGAGGAATGGGTTACAATTCCTCAACAAAGTGACGTGACTTCTGCAGTGATCCCAGAGACCTGGAATGGCGGAACAGTTAATATTTAAAATCAACAATACGTTTAGGCACATTAAAGAGTGCAGAAAAGGTTAAAGATTGTGAAATCCACACCCGCACACATGACAATATTTTCTCTGCATTGATTCTCAACAGCTCTCAATATTCCATGCTTCCTTGAACATGTTCAGTCCGGACCAGGTCTCTCCCCCCCCCCAATAGTTAATTTTTATGTGTACCTGCAGAATACATAAACATTCCTACCTAGTATTTGCTGCTTTTGGGATTGGCATAAGTCACCCACTTTATATCAGAAATGGTCATAAGCTGTGGACCTGTGTGGAATCAGGGGAAAGATATGGGATTTGGAAATTTTCCTTACATGCACACATCTCTCATCCCCAGGACTTTATAAACTTTCTGGAGACCAGCAAGACTTTCCATGGATAAGCTCTGGAAAGTCAAAGATCCCTTCGCCAGGGAGCTTTGACTCTTGAACACTTATATCCTGAAAATCTTGGTCTCTCAGAAACGATAAACTCCCTGGGGACTGAGCAGGCCCTTTCCCCCAACTTTTCTTCCTTTATCTATTTTCAGTGTTCTGTGCCTTCTAGAGAATGCTGGGTTCTCATCAGGCCAGTTTGGGGTCTCTTTCCGTTTCTGGTTAATTTACAAAGTCATATTTTGCTGCATATCTAGGGAGACCCACATTTAAATATATCCTACGTTGTGGATGACCTGATTCTGCTGCTGTCATGATTAGCATAAGCCATGGACACTACTATTAGATATAGTTATAATTTATACTTCACAGAGTAACATAAGAAATCCAGGCAAGCCTTACCATGTACATCTGGACAAAGTGGTAGAGGAAGGGAAGAGAAAAGGGGATCAAGTGATGAACACAGAGCAACAACTGCAGCTACCAACAGTCCAGCTTCATTTCTGTCAGCAGCAGGGATTGGGGTATAGAACAGAAGTGATTCAAGTGCAGAAGGCAACGACAGCTCCACTATAGTGGACCTATGGCTTAGCTGTGCCACTCCAGACTGTACACAGGGCTCACTTTATGTGGAGAAACACATATTCAACAAACGAATTCCCTGCATATAGAAGTACAGAAAACAGGGAGAAACATTTTAACCAATATTCCTAACATCTAGTTTTCTGAAAGATGGGAATTCCTTTATGCATGCACTGGAAATGCATTCAGTCACATGGGGTCCCCATCTGTAACCTGTGCTATTCTACACTTTACAAAGAAAAACATCTGAACTTACCAGTCTCCAAAAACTATAGGAGACTGTTGTAGTTTGTAGGAAAAAAGTTGCAGGAGACTGGTAGTTTGATGAGGGAAACAGCAGGGAAGGGTTAAACAGTCTTATTTTTATTTTATAATAGTGCCCCTCAAGATGCATTGAAATAAATACATTCCTCCAAGAACATGTGAAGATCAATCACATTATCTCCAGTGTTCCCTGTAAGATGAGTTAGTGTGAGAAAGCTCACAGTTTTTTAGCCTCCGGCTCACACATTTTTGTCTCCACTCAGGAAGGATGGCTCCAGAGCAAGCTAATTTATGTAGTAGCCAAATCGCTCGCTCATAACTTTAATGCCAGTAGCTCACAAAGTATAATTTTTGTTCACAAGACTCCACAGCTTAGAGGGAGCATTATCTCCCTGTGTAATTTATGTAAACATTTTATCCTACCTTTCTCCATACAGCAATATGATGGTTCTGCTCTGAAGTGATACAGCCCTGACACAAGAGCAGAATAGGAGCCTGGTGGCACCTTACAGACTAACAGAGGCCCCGGTCACACGGGCCAGATATCGC
>NW_015168070.1:34077-36072 GCF_001447785.1 Gekko japonicus
TCCACCGGAAACGTGATCACACGCCCGCCCTTGGCCCGTGGTTTTCGGAAACTAGTACTTCGTAAGTACTAGTTTTTAAATCCGCACCTTCTACGGGGAGCCACGGGTTTGGAGTGCTCCCCAGATGTTGGGGTGTGATCGCGCCCAGAAAATCCGCGGGACTCCCGTGCCTCTCCCGCGGCAACTTTGCCGTGTGACCGGGGCCAGAATTTATCTGAGCATCCAACAGGTTTATCCCCTGTGAACTCAGATGTGGAGGAGACAGACTCACCATTGTTTTGTAAGGGAGAAGTGGAGTAAAATAAGAGATCAGGAGTAAGCAGTCCTGAGACTGGAGAGATCACAGAAAGACCGTTCAACAATCCAACAACAGGCAAAGTCCTTATCCTGCTCCCTCCAAAGGACAGCAAAGGAAACACCAGAAGGCAGATCGAGCCCAGCTCACCGCATTACCACATTACTCCACTCACCCTCTCGGTATGACCTATTATTTAATCCAGAAAAACCACCATCTCCTTGAGTTGATCTTTGCCGGCTTGGGCATATGGTAGCCCTCAATTTCTCACCTAACAGGCAGGAAGAGAACAGGGAAACCTCTTCCTCTGCGACCCGATGTACACGTGTCGCTGGCTGAGGGATCAGAATTTACCCGTGGGACTTCGCCTTCGCCGGGCGTCTGGTTGGAACCGGGCTACTAAGTGTGCACAGCAGCCACGCGTGTCGTTCCGTTCAAACGAGACTCCGGGCGGGTATAAAGTACCCGCGCAGAACTCCTCCTGCCTTGCCCAGAGTCACGTTTCTTGAACGATCAGGCGTCCTCCGGACCAGTGTTCCCTCTAAACTGAATTAGTGTGAGCTACCTCAAAGTTTTTTAGCCTCCGGCTCACACATTTTTGTCTCCACTCAGGAAGGATGGCTCCAGAGCAAGCTAATTTATGTAGTAGCCAAATCGCTCGCTCATAACTTTAATGCCAGTAGCTCACAAAGTATAATTTTTGTTCACAAGACTCCACAGCTTAGAGGGAGCATTATCTCCCTGTGTAATTTATGTAAACATTTTATCCTACCTTTCTCCATACAGCAATATGATGGTTCTGCTCTGAAGTGATACAGCCCTGACACAAGAGCAGAATAGGAGCCTGGTGGCACCTTACAGCGCAGAACTCCTCCTGCCTTGCCCAGAGTCACGTTTCTTGAACGATCAGGCGTCCTCCGGACCAGTGTTCCCTCTAAACTGAATTAGTGTGAGCTACCTCAAAGTTTTTTAGCCTCCGGCTCACACATTTTTGTCTCCGCTCAGGAAGGAGGGCTCCAGAGCAAACTAATTAATGCAGAGGCCAAATCGCTCGCTCACCACTTTAATGCCAGTGGCTCACAGAGTAGAATTTTTGCTCACAAGACTCCACGGCTTAGACGGAGCATTAGCCCCGACGGGTCCTAAAGCGCGTGAAAGGGCAGCAAAGGCGAGTTAGTGGAGATGCTCGACCTGAAGTCGGGACCGGCTCACAGCGCCCGACCCGCTCCCGCGCAGCCCACGACCCACAAGAGCCCGGCCCCCGAGGGTGAGCGTCCCTTCCCGCAGCAAGGGCCAAGTTCGCCCGGTCGCCAGGCCCAGCAGGCCCTTTTCCCCGACGAAGGTGCCGCGACGACTCCGCCAGGGCCGGCAACAAGGCGGCGCCCCTCCCTCAGCCACTCACCTCCCAGCTCGCCGCCACGTTCCTCGCTAGCCCTGAGGCGGCCGCAGGGCCCCCGACCATCGGGGCTCACGAACCACAACGACCACCTCGCCTCAGGCGCCGCTCCGCACAGTCTGACTGACGGCTCCCCCCACCTCCCCCGAACGCCAACACCTCGCTCGGGCCGCCATTGGCAGGCAGGGCGGTGACGCTCCTCCGGGGGGCGTGGCAGACGGGAGAAGAGGCGCTTCCCGTAACGGGCCTCCGGCTGCCAGGATTTCGGGCCCCTGGTCGCGTCAAGGGAGCTTCCAGAAAGGGG
>NW_015168070.1:36184-43480 GCF_001447785.1 Gekko japonicus
CCCCCCGTCTTAAGGCCGGAGGAGGAAAGATGGAAAGCGCTTGGATGCCGCGCTCCCCAACCTAGAAAAACTCACCTTTGCTTTCCCAGGGGTTTGTACGCGTGGGGAGTGGGGCAGTACATTGTGCCTATGTAGATCGTGGTGGCTGCACTCTTTGGAAAGAAATCCCACTGAACAGGCACATACACACATGCAAATGTGTGCGTGCGTGTGTATATATATATATCGCTGAAGAATATTCACAAATGAATGTGTACTGTTTCAACGCGGTATCTTAATCAAAGTGGAACCGCGTCGTTGTTACAAGTTGATTTGCCTTTTTTTTAAAAAACAAACAAACTGGAGAACGTTGGGTCTTAGCAAGAAAGGTAAAGGTTCCCTTGCTCGAAAGCCAGTCGAGTCCGACTCTAGGGTTGCGGTGCTCATCTCCGTTTCAAAGCCAAAGAGCCAGCGCTGTCCGAACAGGTTCCCGTGGTCACGTGGCCGGCATGACTAAATACCAAGGCGCATGGAACGCTGTTACCTTCCCACTGAAGTGGTACCTATTTATCTACTTGCAATTTCTTGCTTTCGAACTGCTCGGTTGGCAGGAGCTGGAACTAGACTGTAAATGGCCTAAGCCCTGACCTGGATGACCCAGACTAGCCTGATCTGCTCAGATCTCAGAAGCCAAGCAGGGTCAGTCCTGGTCAGTGTTTGGACCACCAAGGAATACTGGGATCGCTATGCAGAGGCAGGCAGTGGAAAGCCACCTTTGAATGTACTCTGCAGGGTCGCCATGAGTCAGCTGCAACTTGAAGGCAACGCCACCAACAAAAAATGAACTACATAAGTTCTATGTCTGCCAACTCAGAATTCTAATCAGGTCCAGTGCTCCCTCTAAGCTGTGGAGTCTTGTGAGCAAAAATTCTACTCTGTGAGCTACTGGCTTTAAAGTTGTGAGCAAGTGATTTGGCTACTGCATACATTAGTTCGTTCTGGAGCCATCCTTCCTGAGCTAAGACAAAAATTTGTGAGCTGGAGGCTAAAATACTGTGAGCTATCTCACACTAACTCAGCTTAGAGGGAACCCCGATCAGGTCTACACAGTGGAGCTTACTCCCAGGAAAATGTTCTTTAGATTTTGTGACACACATTGTTTTTCCTCTCCCCCATTTTATCCTCACAACAACCTTGTGAGGTAGGTCCGGCTGAGAGAGAGTGCTTCAATTGTGATCTGAACCTGGGAATCGTAGTTGAACACCCTAACAGAAGTCCAGTAGCACCTTAAAGACTAACAACATTTATTCCAGTACCGCCTTTCATGAGTCAGAGCTCCCCTCTTCAAGATGCAATGGGTAAATATGTTCCTTGTGGTTATCCAGAAAATTACAGAGGGGAAGGGGGAGGAGTTGCCCTGGTGTCATAAATCAAGAGTGATTGAATGGTTGGAGGGCATAGGCTGTTGTACATAACGGATGATGAGAGAGGTCAGAGGTTCTAGTTTCTTTCTCAGTCATCAGTTCCCCCAGTCAGTGAGGATCAGGCTGCAGTCACTTTCCTGAGAGTAGACCTGCTTAAGATTTCTCCCACAATCTACCACGGTTTGGCTGAAGGGGCCACCTGTGTCAGGATCCTTCACACACACGCTCCAAACGTCCAAGGAGGCCATACCAGGGCAATTGCAAATTGCTACATTGCAGACAAAAGAAAAAAGAGAAGAAATTGTGGTTGGCAGCAGAGGAAATAATAGAGAGTCATAGGAAGAAGTGGAGAAATGGCAGGAAAACCCCAAAGAAACGGCAAAAGGAAAGATACGAGAAAACACATACATGCATACATAACAAGGATCAGGCTACATATCCCAAGTTAACTTGAACAAACCCCAAAACCTAGGAAATGCCATATGTTCATGTGTTTTTATGATCTGTTCATTGCACTGACATCTTATTACCAAAAGTTAAATTACAATACTTTTTTTTGCAAATGGAAACTCCGTTTCCTACCCTCCCTTTGAACCCAATCGAAATATTGACCCTGACCCAGCTAAGGAGATGGAGCACATAACTAGGTTTGTATTGTATGCATTTCAGACAGAGCTTGTCACAATTGGGGGGCTTTCTGCCTGCAGCTGTTTTAAATATTTAGGATCTTTCTTGCAGACTTGGGGGTCCCCTATCCTAGCCATTTGTGGCCCAGTTGTGTAGACTGTTTGATTTCATGGGGCCCATGTGTGGTTTCTATGTTTGTGTGTCTACATATCTCTATAGTGGCTGAGTGGAAATGTGAGACTATAATGACTTCTAAGCATTAAAGGTTTGTTTTCCATCTCCCATATAATTAAAATCAACTTATGACCTTTTATGTTTGGTGACAGTAAGCCCATTTGTTTGTTAGATGGGCAATAATTTTTCATGTTGCTGGGGGCAAACTTATTGACAGTCAGGAATTCAATAGAGGGTATGCTCTGAATGCTTAGGAAAACACTGCCTGTTGAATTTCCATCTGTGATGCATATGTTAAGGGCGTGGAAACGGTACCAGGAAATTAAACCCTGGCACTAAAGTCAGATTCCTGGACTGAGATCTGACTCAGACTAATTTTGTGCATAGCTGTCATCATAGGCAAAGCTACCAACTATTTACTGGGTCCTATAACTTTGGATCTGAGTGTGGACAGGTTGCTATTGTGCTCTGATTATGTACCCAGCAGCAGAATGTGTCTGCTTAACTATAATTGTCATAGAATCATAGAGTTGGAAGGGACCTTCAGGGTCATCTAGTACAACCCCCTGCACAGTGCAGGAAATTCATAAATACCTCCCACCCACCCAGTGACCCCTGTTCCATGCCAAAAAGATGACAAAAAACCTTCAGGATCCCTGGCCAAACTGGCCTGGAGAAAAATAGCTTCCGGACCCCAGAGTGGCGATCAGCATTTCCCTGGGTTTATAAGGAAGGGCCACAAGAACTAAGCACTGATGCAACCCTTCCTGCCCTCCCTCTCATGATCAGTTCACAGAATCAGCATTGCTGTCAGATGGCCATATAGCCTCTGTTTGAAAACCTCCAATGAAGGAGAGCCCACCACCTCCTGAGGAAGCCTGTTCCACTGAGGAACCGCTGTAACTGTCAGGAAGTTCTTCCTAACGTTTAGCCAAAAACTCTTTGGATTTAATTTCAACCCATTGGTTCTGATCTACCACAGGCTGCAATCCTAAAAAAACTTTCCTGAGTATAAATTAGAACAAAATGCATCTTATTTCTGAGTAGACAGAATTGTTCTCTTAGTCTTCTCTCATGGAAAAAGTTAAATCTTACAACTTCCTGAGTGTGTGAAATTTAAAATTCAGCCTATTTTAGTGTTGTGGCGGGTGACATATTATACGGCCACATAAATGTACCAAAAAATATGCTTTCCCAGCATTCTAGCTAACTGTATATTTTGAAGCCGATATTTCGAAAACTATTTGGCCAGGCATGGCGCCAAACCATATGGAAGAGGTTCATGTATTTGCATGTCCAGAATCATACTACAAACAACTTGGGCATTAATGTTGATGGTGTGTATGACTCCAACAAAGGACGCAATGTTGTATTGTACAACCAGTGTGCCATTGCGCTGTGAACACATTGTGATAAACCACAGACGCCACAGACTCTTGCTTTCAGATATATGACCTAAGCCTCTGTGTTTCTTTGACATATTTCTTTTGCCAAATATTTGAGGAATTTGTCCATATGTGTTTATTTGCTTGCATTTCTTTCCCGTTGCTATACTTTATATCATTTCAATAACTTTGAATTTTTGTGTCTGATTATTTGTCTATAAAGAACAGAAGTACGTTTGGTCATCTTTCTATTAGCTGTCAGGGTAATAGTTCAAATTCAGCTTTCATATCTTGTTTTGAAGTGAGGAGTCTGATGGAATAACTCTTAAGAGTCTGTTACATTTTCCTTAACAAAGTGATTATTTTTTGCTAATACAAATAATGGGCATTATCTTATATAAAATTCAGGGCAAACATTGATTTTGCTATAGTTATAGCAAAGTGAAAATGAAAAAGAAGTGGCTCAAGTGGTTAAGACGCTGAACTGCAGGCTGTGGAAGGTCGGTAGTTCAGCAGTTCGAGACCCGAGTGTGCCGCATGACGGAGTGAACTCTCGTCTCTAGTTCCAGCTCCTGCCAACCTAGCAGTTCGAAAGCAAGAAATTGCAAGTAGATAAATAGGTACCACTTCAGTGGGAAGGTAACAGCGTTCCATGTGGCTTGGTGTTTAGTCATGCCAGCCACATGACCACGGAAATGTCTTCGGACAGCGCTGGCTCTTTGGCTTTGAAGCGGAGATGAGCACCGCAACCCTAGAGTCGGATTCGACTGGCTTTACCTTTACTATAGCAAAGTGATTATTTTTTGCTAATACAAATAATGGGCATTATCTTATATAAAATTCAGGGCAACCGTTGATTTTGTTACAGTTATATACGTGAAATCAATTAGCTTGAGTTGAGAATGGTGTAATTTTGCTTATCATTGCAAATGTCATTACAATATCATTGCAAATACAAACATTCAGCAATTCTAAGGTCATCCAAAAAGACACTGGCTACTGCTGATTACTGTTAATCAGTTGAGGTTGACAGTAATACGTGATGGAGATACACAAAAGATTAACACAGAATATTTTTTTGTTGTATTTGAAGTCAGGTAATAAATAGAATAAAGCTAAAGAAGGTGACCTTGAGAACAAGGACCAAAACATGGAACAGTAAAATCCCATCCGTATATTACTATAAATAGCATTAATCTAGAGTGTTATCTTAAATTTAGACCTTTAATTGTGTAACTTCCATTTGGTGTCAATCAGTTCTTTATTTTAGCAGAATGAACATGCATTCTGTTAAGATGTCTGCAAAAGTAGAGCTGTTAGCAAGGTTGTCTCCCAAATTACAAAAATCTCCCAAATTGCAATAATCTAGATCAGCCTGTAAAAAGGTAAAGGTTCCCTTGCTCAAAAGCCAGTCGAATCCGACTCTAGGGTTGCGGTGCTCATCTCCGTTTCAAAGCCGAAGAGCCAGCGCTGTCCGACGACGTTTCCGTGGTCATGTGGCCGGCGTGACTAAACACCAAGGCGCACGGAACGCTGCTACCTTCCCACTGAAGTGGTACCTATTTATATACTTGCAATTTCTTGCTTTCGAACTGCTAGGTTGGCAGGAAGATCAGCCTGTAGTGATGAATTAAGAAAAATCAGAAAAACCATAATGGCCAGCCAGCTTTGAATATAAATAAAAGTTTCATCTTCCCCTACCCAATTCTTCAGAAAAATCAGTTGCATAAACCAGGGTTTCTGGAATTCAGTACTGTTACAGTTCTCAACATGGAACTGACCCAAGCCTTTATAAAGCCACTTTCCCATGAAAGTTGAAACTCCTAGATCTTCCCTGGTGTTTTAGCTTCCACCATAAAACTGTTCCTTTGCATACATAATCTAACAAAAGAAAACCTTAAACTTTCTTAACTGTCTCTTTAAAAGGAGGAAGAGCTGCCATGCTTCTTTATTTCTTTAGAGTATTTGTGTGCCCATCTTGTCTCAACCATTGACTTCAAGGGACTTAGAAGGGTGTAACTCTGCTTAGGATGTAGCTGTAAGTGACTTTATACAAACAGCATGTCAGGTTAATGCAATGCATTTTCTATTTATAGAACATTTAACTAGAAGTCCTGATATCTTTCTCAGCAGCATTGCTCTGCTTTTCAATTATTAGCTTCCTTCCCAGAAGATCTGCAGGAAAAGTGACCCAGAAATCACTTGAGTCAGAGAAGGCTTACTGCTATCTCCCTTTGTGCCTGACTTACCTGCTTGGAGACAAAGCTGTTGTGAAAACAGGCCAAGCCCCCACAGACGGTAGGATGCCTTTGTTGGAAAAGACAATGTCTGGTGTACGAAGAAGAAGAGACGAAAACCCACAGCAGCCTTGTCTTTTGATGGTCCCCCCCAGCCTCTTTCTCCCCTTGGAGACAAGGCAGTTGCAAAGGAACAGGCTGGAGCACACCGGGGAAAGTAGAAGGCTTTCTACCCCCACTGTCAGAACAAACCTGCGTGTGTGTACTCTTCAGCAGTGAAGTCCGTTTACCTACAGATGAAAACATTTACTCATGAGACAGATATTCATTTTCCTAGCACTGTGTATTGTCAACAAACGAATACTTGTGAACACTGCAGTATGCAGCATGAGAAGACACTATAGAGACCACAGCAAAGAAGAGCATGCTCAGTTGGGAGGGTGGAACTGCTTATGAAATTGTGTGTAGCATTAAACAAGTACTGGTCAGCTGGGGTAGTAGTTTCTGGGCTAGGATTTCCTGGTCAAGTAGCCTGGCTGCGTAGATGAATGAAGAAGTTATATGACCTATCATCACTGGCTGCAGGGCTTCTACAAAACTTGCATTATTTCCTATTTATTTATTTGTGGTATTTTAGACGTCTTTTCGTTGGAGTTCTAAGTGCCATTGATGGGGCCTCACAGGCAGGATAAGAAGCAGCTTGACACCCCTCTTCAGTTCAGTGGCATCATAAGTACTAACGACATTTAGTCCAAAATGAGCTTTTGTGAGTCACAGCTAACTTCTTCAGATATCCCTCTGTCATGCATAATGTTACCAGCCTGAAGAGTAACACTGTGCATGATAGAGGGTTCTGGAAATACAACCGATCTCCAGAGTTCAGTTCCCCTGGAGGAAATGGAGGCATACCACGGTCTTCTGAAGCTATGGTATGACATAGATGGGTGCACCAACATCGAGATGTGCCCTGGAGTTCTCCCAGAATTGCAATGGATCTCCGGAGATCAGTTCCTGTGGTGGAAATGGCAGTATTGGAGGGTAGATTCTGTCGCATCATATCCCTGCTGAGCCCCTTCCCATCCCCCAACACTGCCCCCATATCTCCAGGAATTTTCCGAGCCAAAGCCTGCAGCCCTAACCTGTAGTGTCCGCTGACCGCCACCGGAGGTCAGCGCATATGCCCAAGCTTCAGTCCGAAACAACAATGGGGACTAGGATCCTAGTCCCTCCACTGGGGAACCAATGGGATCCGTGGCGGGAGATTTGAACCCACCAATGGTGACCAGGGGCGGTCCCCAGGCGTGTATATAGTTGGCCTGCCGGCCGTTTATCCCTTTGTCTTGTTGTGTGCTAATAAAGCGTGCTATGCACCACGTCGTTGTCGGTCGTTCATCCATGCGGCTACCCACTACATAACAGTGGCGACGAAGGTGGGATCCAGCCGCAACTGAGCTGGGCCGTCGCGAGGGA
>NW_015168070.1:46959-51524 GCF_001447785.1 Gekko japonicus
TTCTTGGGAACTTAACAACTGCTGGCATGCCTGTAATTCTGTCATTTTTATTAGTGCATCTTTCTTTTGTGTATTATTTAATTAATTTATTAAAAATGTTATACCCCACATTTCCTTGTGGTTCAAGGGGGCTTAAAATAATAGTTAAAAAAAAAAACCCCACGGAGCAGAGGGAAGCACCCCGCGGGTTCTTCCCCGAGGAGCCGGTGTTTGCCGAGAACTTTGGCAGGGGACCTAAGATGCTCGCGGGCCGCATCGTCAGGCCGACGGGCACCGTCATGTATGAGGTGTCCACAGAATGCGGCCAGATCCTCAGGAGGCACATCGACCAGCTCAGGCGGCGAATGCTTCCAGATCACGGGCAGGCAGAGGTACCGAGACAGCAGACTGAACTAGAGGAGGACTCCCCGGAGGCCCCGGATATCACCCCGCCTGCACCAGAGAACTCACTCCGGGGCACCCAGCCCCCGTCTACAGAAGAGAGGCCCCCTGAGCCAGAACCTGCGGCCGCGGAAGCCCCGGCGCCACCTTTAACGCCCGCTCCGGAGGTCAGGCCTCCCGAGGCCCCAGCACAGGGACCCAGACGCTCAGCAAGGGTACGACAGCCCCCAGCGTACCTGAAAGACTTTGTTTCATAGGGCAAGGTCCGGACTATGGGGGAGGGGTGTAGTGTCCGCTGACCGCCACCGGAGGTCAGCGCATATGCCCAAGCTTCAGTCCGAAACAACAATGGGGACTAGGATCCTAGTCCCTCCACTGGGGAACCAATGGGATCCGTGGCAGGAGATTTGAACCCACCAATGGTGACCAGGGGTGGTCCCCAGGCGTGTATATAGTTGGCCTGCCGGCCGTTTATCCCTTTGTCTTGTTGTGTGCTAATAAAGCGTGCTATGCACCACGTCGTTGTCGGTCGTTCATCCATGTGGCTACCCACTACATAACATAACCATAGAGAGCAGGAGAAACAGAAATCCTAGGGCAACATCACATCCATGCCAAGCTTCCTCTCCTGACCAAACTCTGCCCTCCCCAGACACCACCCCTAACTGACCACTGTAATTGGCCTTTCCTTGCTACGTCTCTTTTTTGGGATCCTTTTTTTTTAATGAAAAGCATGTTAAAATACAATAAATATATAAATAACTGTCCCATGTTTAGCCAGTAACAGGGGGGATGGGGCACTAGGTGCCAAACAAATTATTGCAACCGGTTTACTGTGACAAAGCGTTCTTGACCCTTTGGCTGCAGTGTTGTGGATTGCACGGTAGGTCTATGTTGCTCCTTGATCCTTGGGCTTGCAATATCAGACATATAACCTCATTGGCTCATGTGTGTAACAAGAGACTCTGGGATGCAGCTTAGTGGAGCCTGAATCATGTGGCGGTTCCCTGACTCCGACCTTTTACTTTATGCTCCTGGCTTCCTGCCCCATCTTTTCTGGCTCAGTTCCTGTGTCAGTTCCAGTCCTGCTTGTTGCCACACTGACTCTCCCTGTACTATCCCCGCCCTGTTCTACTTGGCTTGGCCGACTAGTTTCTTGCCTGTTTCCTAAGCACCCAGCCCTGACTGTGCAGCTGTTCTGTGGCTCTGTGTGGTCAGTTGTTCCCGTCCACTGTCTTCAATCAGACTTTGACTTTAATGGGTTGTTTTTTTTTTAAAGAAGGGGGCTGCAATCCTGTGCACGTTTTAATAGAAAGTAAGCTCCACTGAAGTCTGTGGAACCGATATCTGAGTAAACATTAAAGTTGCCAACTCAATTTTGGAAAATTCCTGGAGATTGCGAGGTGGAAACTGGAGTGACGGGTTTGGGGAGGGGATGGACGTCAGCAGGGTATACTGCCATAGACTCCACTCTCCAAAGCAGCTGCTTTCTCCAGAGGAACTTATCAATGTCACCTGGAGATCAGTTGTCATTCTGAGAGATGGCAACTCTAGTAAGCATGCTTAGAACTGGATATAAAACCTCTAGAGCTATTTTCAAGTCCAGTAGCACCTGAAAGACCAATAAGATTTCAAGAGAAAAAGCTTTTGAGAGTCAAAGCTTGCTTTATCTGTTGTATCTGATAAAGGGAGCTTTGACTTGCCAAAGCTTATACTTTTTTTAAAAAAACGTTTTTTATTAAATTTAATAAACAACATACAGTGTTCTGCAGTAAAAATAAATGATACAATATACAACGTGTTTTTGGACTACAGATAACAATATCAAGTAAATTTGATAAATAACAGGAAAAAACATATTACACTAACTGTATCAAGGCTTGATGAAAATTCTTCTTTTAATGAGAGTAAAAAAAAGAGAACCATTGGTACGATAAGCAAATGTAGGCAAATCGTTAGGGACAGACTATTGATTTACTATATGTAGAATATACATGTTTTATGAAGCCAGAGATAGAAGGTTACTTACACAGGACACAAGAAACAGATAGTAACGCGGATTAGGCACTATTATTAACACTTGTTAAAAAGCGCGGAAAAACCCCATGTGTATGTATGTTAGTGTATGTTTTGTATGTTTGTTTCTACATTATATGTGAAAAAGTGTAATAAAATCCTGCCTCTTTGGGGGCAGTTAAAAAAGAAAAGAAAAAAAAAGAGAACTATTATCGAAAAGGCTTATACTTAAAGACCAATCTTGTTGGGTCTTTAAAGTGCTATTGGACTCAAAGCGTGCTTCTCTTCCACAGCAGACCAACACGGCTACCCACCTGAAACAATTCCAGAGCTAGAGAGATAATGGCTGTGGCCTTTGTTATGTACTGATGGAGCTTGGGTCTGAGCGAAGGCTCCAAAGGTCTTCAAGACTATTGGCTGTGTTGCCGGTAACGGCCAATCATATTTGTTGCTTATAATCCAATTGCTGCACTGTCAATAGTTACTTTGTATATGGTTCATGCAAATGAAGGATCCTAGCGGCCAACTTTGTATTGGTTGTTGTTTAAGGTGGGCATGGTTTCTACAAGTATAAATGGGTTCCTGTTGAGCCTGTTTTGTTGTTCAGAAGTTCAATAAAGAAACATGTTATTGTGAAATGAGCTGCCTAGTCTCAGTACTTAATAGCTTTAGCTTCACTTAACATGTGTTCTGGTATGAACCTAAGACATTGTACCATGTACACCCAATAATGTAAAATAATAATGTGGCAAATGTGTTATTTGGGTATCATATAGGAAGCCAGGACTAGTGAGGAATTTTCTTGGATTTGTTCAGAATTTCGCCTTTATCTTTGAGAACGGGAAGAAATTATGCTAAATGTCATCTTCAGCCTCTATAGTCTCTGCCTCCATCTCTCTTGCCGAGTCTTCTGCCGAGTCCTCTGCCAAGCTTTCGGCTCCGCTTGCCTCCGTTTGCTCTCGGGCCGCCGCAACACTTTTGCTGCCCGCAGGAAGCCGACCGGGCGGGAAGCCGAGCAGGAGACGGCGCGGGCGGCCTGGCTGCAGGCCGTACGGGGTGGAGATTGGTGGAGGGCTGCTGCTGGGGTCGGGGAGGAGCCGGTGGAGCTGAAAGAGAGCCGACAACCCGGAGCAGGGAGCGACACGCGGGCTGACGTACAGGCCGGGGGCCGGTGCCTCGGGGAGCCGGTGCCTCGGGGAGTTGCGAGGAGCTGGGCGGCGACGCTGGGACTGAAGGCGGGAGCCCCGGAGACGCGTTGTGGAGTGGCGCGGGGGCAAGCTGTCAGGGGGGGCCTTGGTGGAGGCCTCACCCCCTCCTGTCGCTGAGAACGACACGGCTGTGAGACGAGCCGAGCCGCGGCGGACATTGGAGGCTGCCGGGGACTGCCGCGCCTGTTGGACTGGCGGGGTGTTGGGGCCAGTGGGTCCCCACCCCTCTCCGTGCCTGTCCACCCCATCTCCACCGCGCTCCCTGCCTCCTCAGGTTTGCCTGCCTCCTTGCGCCTTTTTTTTCTCCGGTTGTCCCCCCCCGTTTCGTCGTCTGTGTCTCCCGCCTCTGCCTCCACCTTGGCCACCTTGCCTCTATCCCCCCCCCTGCGGCTGGCCTGGCTGTTAGGACCGTCGCTGAGGGGTGCCGCTGGGGCCTGGATGTGGGAGAGAGACCCTCAGGACGGTGGGACGGCGATTGGCCTGATAACAACTGCCTTAGGACGACGACGGGAAGGAGTCCTGGAACGGGAGCTGGATTTGAGGAACCCCCCCTCCCTATCCTTCCTCCTCCCTTCGATATTGGGGGGTATTGATGCCGACGGTTGTCAAGGAGCGGGGGCTGAATTGGAGTGCAGCTTTATCCGCTGACTTTTATGGCCGCGGCCCCAATCTCAGCTGACGAGCCTCATTGGAAATTGTTGCAAAAAAAAAAAAAAAGAGCATGGGTAGTTGAATGGATGCATGCATGACTGTCGGTTGCCTGTGAGACACACATTCAGCTAAGGATATTGTGTGGGAAAACTGTGTTTAGCAGTGTGTGGAAGCACTTAGAGTTCTTGCAGAGTCCTGGCTGATTGAGTGTGGGAGAGGAACGGGCATTGTTTGACTGGGATTGCCTGTAATTGAGAGGAAGTGGAAGGGGCATTGTTTTGCCTGTGATTGAGTGCCTGGGTGAATTTG
>NW_015168070.1:58248-58400 GCF_001447785.1 Gekko japonicus
TTCAATGGCTTGTCTCTTTCCTCCAAGGTCGGGGACAGAGGGTGGAATTAGGGGAGCAGCGGTCCCGGAGGTACCCGCTTGAATGCGGTGTGCCTCAGGGGGCAGTGCTCTCCCCGATGCTATTTAATATCTATATGCGCCCCCTCGCCCAG